>NC_142191.1:21090000-21390000 GCF_026936395.1 Plectropomus leopardus | reverse complement strand
TTTTGGAGAATATCTTTGTGGCAGTTAGAGTAAGTTAGTGAGTGAGTGTGTTAGTAGCTGGAGCAGTGATGCAGAAAGGGACCTAAATGAACATGATACACAAAGCTGCAGGTGTATATGCAGCATCAGTTCTCATTTATGGGCCCAAACACACCAAACTGACATGAATGAACAAGTGGCCATGAATGCTGACTGTTGCTTTGTCTCATGTCGCCTGTGTCTTGGCCAAAAAGTTTTGCTTGAACACACAGCAAAGACTACAGCCAGTGGCCAACCAACACATACATTCTGCCCCTGCGTGATAGGAAATAACTCTTTCCATCTCACCACCTTTTGATGTTATCCCTTGTTTTACTTTCCTCACATTCGTTTCTCTTCTGGTTTACTGAGATTTCTCTCACCGACGCACTATGCCGTCGATTCAGCATGCTGAATCATCAAAAAAAAAAGCTGACAATGGTCACCTAGTGCCAATGATGCGAGACACACCACAAAAACTAGGACGACAGACGCTACCCGCCCAACGTTGACCAATGGCTGACTGATGGCTCAGTGTGTCAGGGCCCTAAACAAAGAAACTGTCTATTCTTAAAATCCCTTGGTGTAGTAAAGCGTAAAAACAAAAAAGAAAAGAAAGATACTGGCTTATACATTATTACATGGCTTCGAATTTCCTAGTATTTGAAATTCCTGCTGGATTTTTATTTTATCGCATGTTTCAGTAAAAGTTTGAGCCATTTTGTCTTCTGTATTTTCTAAAACCTACCTTTAATTTGGGAAATGAGCAAAACCTTATCAAAAGGGCTAATATATGTTTTGCTCAGAGTTTAACTGCTTTTCTAGATGCAATATTTGGACAAGAATTAAAATATAACATATTTTGGCAAACGCTACCTGGAGCATGTTGAAAATGAAAGTGGTCAGGCTGTAAATGATATGGAGCGAGCTGTAGACATGCTGACTCATTGTTCAGACGGTGAGGTGCAGTGAAGCAGCTCACTATGACGCTTGTTGGAAGGAGACCTTGAGCTGCGTGACACTCAGCTGGAGTATAAATAGTGCGTCAGTGAGGCAGAACAGCACGTAATCTGACCCCAGACACCTCATAACCTCATGTCCATATGACTGCGCTTCAAATCACTGGTTCATAACCTGCCATCTGTTACACCAATCTGAGATCACTGACAGCCACCAACAGGAGATACTTCCTTGATGTCCAGAGGACAGCGTTCACTGTTGTGATTTGGCCTAAAGCTTTGACCCAGAAACTTTTGAGTGACAGTTTCATTGCAGCAAGTTTTGGAAATAGACAGAATTTGTAAGCTCTGACTTTTTGCATTATTTGTAAAGGTTATATGAATAGCATTTAAAATATTGTGTCTGTCCAAAATAAATGTTGATACACAGCATTTGATTTTTTCCCACATCACATTTCCCAGGAGTCATTTTGCTTTCTGATGCACTTAAGAAATATTTCTCCATCAGCCTTTTACTTTTTAACCACATGACAAGTGTAAACCCTGAACAACTTTCTGTTTTGCACAGAATGATTTAGCACCACTCCCCAACAAATATGACCCAGGGTTATTTATACACAGCTGTCTAATATTTTGATATTTTACAAGGCCCCAAATGAATGAAGTAAGATGATAAATTGATTTTGCTGTTATTCCACACAGCACATGACAATAAGGTGCAGAAGCGTGCTGCTAGCTGTCAGTTACCAGCTACATAATAGACATGAGCCTTACTTTTCTTTAGTTGACTGAGAAAAAAAGTTGTAATATTACGAGTATAAGGTTGTAATTTTACAGCATTACCCGTTGACTGCACGACATTGGGGAAAGTAGATGCCAAGGAGGCTGCCTGTGCTCGCACCTGTTTTATAGTTTGCTTGCAATATGTTTATTTCCGTAATATAATATCCCCTGTCCTGTAAAAATACAACTTAATTCACGTAAAATTATGCCTTTTTTCATGTAAAATTATGTCTTTATTCTCTTAAGATTATGACTTTTTTCACGTTAAATTCTGATTTTTTTTCTTATAATATTACAACTTCATTCACAAAATTACAACTTTATTCTTGAAATTCCGACTTAATTTTCGTAATATTATGACTTTATTCTCTAGATCTCAAATTCTTTTGTTTAACATGGTGTTAATCCTTCATCATATTCCAGCCTCTGTGCGTGACAGTACTTAGATGTAAGCCATTTTATTGTGATTTTCTTGATATACAATTGACTATGACTATTGACTATGTGTGTGAGTCATTATCTGAATCAGTCCCGTGATACTCAGTGAGAAATTAATTATAGATAATAACTTTCACCTGAACTCACCCACTCCTTTATTTTGATGCAACTGGGCAGATGAATCTCGAGGACTTAAATTTTGTGCATTTTGTTGCAGAGAAGCCCTCCCTCATTTGTGTCAGACCTTTTCTCTGACCTCAGAGATGGGTCACATCTGCTTGACCTGCTGGAGGTGATGAGTGGTCAACCTATGGTGAGTTTCAACAACGTGCTTCTGTTATCAGTAAGTTGAACAGGTTCCAAATTCCTCTGAGAGATCTCTAATTAATCAGTAGACAAGTTTTGGGGAGGTAAAAAATTAAAAGCCAAAACAGCATAAAAACATGCTAACATGAACGTAATTATCACAATGAAGCTGAAGTTCTGATTTATCTCCACAGAAAAGACAAAGGGGCCGAGGGGTTTTCCAGCACAGGGCCAACATTGAGACAGCACTGAACTTTCTCAAGAAAAAATCTGTACGTTTCTCCACAAAAACACATGGTATCTCTTTGTCCAGTGTGTTGTTTTTAACATTTGTTTTGGTTGGTTGGTTTAGATCAAATTGGTGAACATAAACATCCCAGATATCATAGATGGACGGCCCTCCATCATCCTCGGACTTGTGTGGACCATCATCCTCCACTGTCATGTGAGTACCAATCATAAACTATTGCAGAACATATTAAGCTGCGACTGCTGTTGTGAAAAAAAGAGTAGGATGAGAGCAAGACAAACAAGAAACAAAACGCAACAGCATCATTGATACTTAAGTGAAATATTTGAAGACTGTACTGACAAAATATTGTTAATACTGATAATCTGAAATCAACTACGTATTGTTTTACTGTCTCTGTTTTAGATCGAGGAGCTGGCCAGCACGCTCTCCTTCAACTCTTGTCATTCCTCCCTTGACTCTCTGACCAGCCTGGACTCCTGGTCTGACAGCCCAGTCCCAGCCAGTCCAGTCCCTGCAGGCCGGACGTCACCTCTCCACAGACGCTTCCGAATATCCGCCAAGAAGGCCCTGCTCATGTGGGTCAGGGACCAATGCCAAAAGTAGGTTATCTACCATGTATATGAATGCTTAAAGCAAAAGCATGATATACTTGTTGAATTTTAAAAGGAGGTTTGATGTAAGATAAAAACTAGAATTACCGACCCTGTCAAGTCAGAGTTACAGTTTACATGTATGTCTATGAAAGCTTGAATGCTTAACACACAGTTTCCCTCCCAGCAGCAGATCGATTGTATAGAAGATCTTTACAGTCAGCACAGTTTCAAGTTGGACACCCAAGATTGGTGTCACCAAATGTCCACCAAATATAATGTTGATTAATGGCCAGAAGAGTGTTTTTGCAAAACATTATAATGATCAGTGAAGTTGACCCCTTGGATATAAAATGTCATCACCCTATCCTTTTTATCCTGTTATACATTTATGTGAAATATTTAGGGCTGTACCTAACTCAGAATTATGGCAGTCGAATCAGATTTGGCTGTTCAACACAAATACTGGGTGATTCGTTTTGTTTTCCACACAAAGATTTAAAGTTTGAACAGGCTTCGCAGGACGTGTGACAGCAGCATTCACGCGATATAGTAAACAAAGTAACGGTGCTAATGAAGGCTCGCAAATGTGCAACAACATTGTTGCTGACACTACATATCAACTAGAGCCAGAGACTGTGTCTTGTAATTTCACTTCTTCTTCACATTAAGGTGCGGTCTCTCTCTCTCTCACTCCATGCTGCTACCTGCATATCGCAGCTGCAGAGAGTAGAGTTACAGTCAAAAGAACTCACTCCAAAACGTCCCCAGAAGTTCACTGCACAGAAGCAATCTCAGTCGACCGAGGATCTCCGACTGATGAATCAAGACCTCGACTTTCAACGGGCCACCCCAGAAATTACGTCATAATGAGCATATGAACTCTTGAGTTATGGCCAAAAACATGTTTTCTGAGTTCACTACGACTTTTGACCTTCAGCCACCAAATTAAAGTCAGTTCATCCTTGAGTCCAAGGAGACATTTGTCCCAAATTTGAACAAATTCCCTCAAGGCTTTCTTGAGATATCATGTTCACGAGGATGGGGTGGACGGACAGATGGACTGACGAACAACACAAAAAAATGCTGTCTCAAGACAGACTGGCTCAGACCCTGTTTGGTTTCTCTATGCGTTAAAGTCTTCGTACCATGGACTGGACACCACTAATCCAAGCAACTGTCTTTTTCCCTTTTCTTTTTTTTTTTGGCTTTTTTTCTTGTCCACCTGTCTTTTTCTCTCTAGGGTTGGTTGCTCCGTCAGCATGAGGAACTTTAAGTCGAGCTGGAGAAGTGGAGAGGCCTTCTTGGCCATCCTGTGCTCTCTCAGACCACAGCTGGCTGATCTCTCACTGGTTCAGTCCAGAAGCAACCAGGAGAACCTGGAGGAGGCGTTTCACCTGGCCGAGAGGGAGCTCCACATCCCCCGACTGCTGGAGCCCCAGGGTGAGGCTTACTAAGAAACATTGCTATCACAATATTTATAAATAACAGGAAGCATGACAAATTATTGTTACCAATCAGAAAAAAACTCACCGCGAATTCTTGACCTGACTTTTTGGGGAAAAAAGATGAATTACTGCTCCTAGGAAGTAAAGAGAAAAGATGTATTTCATTATTTTCATTCTAATTTTTCTTAAGCAAAAAAATTAAAACTGGTTGTGCTTCCGTTTAATTTAAGAAAATGTCGTCTAAAGTGTTCTGTGTATTTTCCTGAACCCCAGATATTGATGTTGAAGACCCTGATGAGAAATCCATTATGACTTATGTGGCCCAGTTTTTACAATACTCCAATGACATGCCGGCACCTGATGACCATCTGCAGGTAGACAAACAAACCACTACTTTTAATCGCCTTCACTGCAGAACTGACTGCATTGAACTACAAATATCTTGAAAGTTTATACTTGCAAAGCAATAAAGCTGTTTCATGCTGCTTGTCTTCCCCATTTCAAGCTTGGACCCACAGTCTTTTGCCTGAAAGTGTTAATTATTTTCCCTCTTCTCCTCTTGTGGCTGGGTGCAGCTGTTTCCTCTGGTTCAACCCTTTTCTCTTTCACCTGGGAACTTGCCTGCTCAGTTCACTCCTGCAATCGCTGTTTCACCATTACGCCAGGTGCACACACCAGGCACACACCAGGCACACACCAGGCACACACCAGGAAAAAAGTCAGTTTCAGTGGTGGAATGTAACTAAGTACATTCAATTAAGTACTGTACTTAAGTACAAATTTAAGGGGCTTTTATTTTAGCAAACAATTCAATGGGCCACTTCACAAGGACTGCATCTACAGTAATGCATTGAATTCAATTTGGCTGTTTATAAGATGCATGGCTATTTTTGCAGGGGGCTTACATTTTAAAAATGTTTTTCTGCTATTGTTTCCAGAGGTCAGAAATTATAGACTTTATTGAGGTGAAACAAATTGTAGCTGAGTTTAGCTGTTAGGTCTGCATGAGTCTAGCACAAACATCTTACGTGTGTCTTCACCTCAGTAAACACAGAAGTGCAGTTAGTGACAGTTTCTGTTATTTTAAATGTAGGTCTCTCCAAGTGAGCGAGCAGCAGAGGTGACCTGCTGGCTGCAGCAAGCCTACCAGGAACTGTTAGAGGCATGGACGGCTGCAGAGCAATCCAGCTTTGCAGAAAAATATAATGTAAGCACAAAAACTCAAAGAAGAAAATATTCATTTGTGTGTATTATTCTGTATTGTTGTACAGTGATTGTTTGTTGTTACTGTGTTTGGCTTATCAGGTGTTTCAGAACCTCTCTGGTTCCTTCACTGAGCAAAGGAGACCGGTGATGACCCTCCTCGCCTCGATAAGACACTGCCCTGAGCTGAGCCAAGAGCAGTGTGCTCTCAGAACAGCGTGGGATCGTCTGGAGCAGGAGGTGAGGAAATGATGAGACAAAATGGGACAATTATTTGCTCCCAACATAGCTTTTAGTTTGGAAAATGGCTCCTACTGATTCAGTTCCTTTGTATCTCTCCAGATGAATGAGAAATGCTTACAGAGCACTCTGCCCAGGTGCTTAAACCATGTTGTGTATGTGTGTTGTTCCCCAGCTGCAGAGATGTAAAACAGACCTGGACTCAGGGCTTCCTCCTCCTCTGGACTCAGTTGTCGTGTGGCTGCAGCGCGCAGAGGCAGCGCTGACAGAGGAGGGAGACAGAGTGAAAGATCATGCAGATGCTGCTAAAGAAGCAAGAGCTCAACAAGACACTCAGAAGGTTAATTTTGATTTTAAAACTGCAGAACAGATTTGATTTTTCCTGTTTTTAAAAATCTTTTTTTAATCTTTTTAAAAAGTTTTTCCAGTGTTCGTGACATGAAACTTCTAATAATCTTTTTTTGCTGCATTTTTTTCAGACATTAATGACAGAGATGAGCTACAACATCAAAATCCTTGATACCTATCTCAACACGGATAATTCAGGGAACATAATAGTGCC
Source organism: Plectropomus leopardus (assembly GCF_026936395.1). Classification (NCBI taxonomy): domain Eukaryota; kingdom Metazoa; phylum Chordata; class Actinopteri; order Perciformes; family Serranidae; genus Plectropomus; species Plectropomus leopardus. The sequence goes on along the minus strand of NC_142191.1, from coordinate 21,383,200 downwards.
CCTTGAAAAGTTTGATGAGATAAAAAGACGGTATGTTACATAATTATTCAACCTCTGTCTTACCTGAATTTTATTAATATTCTCACATTGATGTTAAAAGGTCTTGTGTTTAGGATTTAGGGGGATACATTGGCAGAGTTAATATAATGAGTATGTTTTCTTTAGTGTAGAATCACCTCTAAATAAGAACCGTTGTGTTTTCATTACCTTAAAATAAGCTTTTTATATCTATATAGGGAGTGGGTACTTGTCGATGGAGATCATGTTGCACAGTCATGTTTCTACAGAAGCCCAGAATCAACAAAACAAACATTGGCTCTAGATAAGGCCATTTGTGAATCTGCTTTATGCAGTGTTTCTAGTGGTTTTAATCTCCAGGTCTGTTTGTTTTAGGGATGAAGAGCCCTCTGCAGATAATTGGGCTGATTTCTGACCAGAATGAATTCCCCATATTCCTCAAATGTTTTCGTAAAAACATTATTTAGCTGTAAAATTAGAAAGACTGTGACTCCGCCACATTTCTGAAAACATTTGAGGTGATAAATATGCAGTACAGTAACATAATCTCTATTCATTTTTGATCAGCGCTGCCTAGTTTGACAGTTGCTGTCCACAAGCAGCAACTGACATAATTGACAGCTGTGTGGGAGACTCCTCAGCGCTGATGGACTTGCGATAATGTCATTAGAGGAGCTACAAGGGAATAGAGTAGGCAGAGGAATATGATATTTTTTCACAGTTTGTCTCATTTAGTCCTGTGTCTATATAATGACAGTTTTTGTAAATATGAAAAAGTCAGCTTTTCATAAAAGTTACTAACTATGGTTTAAAATCTCTTGCATGAAAAGCATCAGTAAAAAATGAAACAATGAATTAACACCTTCTTTATCTGGAAACAGTTTAACCAATATCCGAGTCACAGCCAAGTATCAAGGGATCAAGTTGGATTACCGGGAATCCCGTCACACTGTACTGGATCTCCTGGGCCGCATCAGTGCTAAGGTTCAGACCTGGAAAACTCCTTACAGATCTCAGGAGAAAGTACTTCTGCTTTTGCAGGACTGGCATGTAAGTATCTGAAAGAGCAGGACATAAAACTTGACTGCACCAGTTGCAGAAACATGCTAGTATCAGACACACTATTGTGAGATAACAGGTATTCTTTCAAGCTCATTCGCAAAGGTTTGAGGGAAAAAATATATACATTTAGCATTTATTTATAAAATGATGCATTTTTTAGATCGAGTGAGTCATCTGACAAAGTATGCTAACTAAAAAAATAAGAAAAAAGATGACTTATGTGTGTTGTTGTCCAGGAAACAGTAGATCGCCAAAGCCTGCTTTTAATTCTGATGGATGCTCTCCAAAACCTGAAGGAGAAGGCAGATGCTTACACCAGCAAAGCAGCACTAGGTATGAGCTGAGTGTGTCTGTGACACGAGTCCTGTTAGCACAAAATCCAAGCTTAATCTCTGCTATGTCGTGTTCTCTGCAGATAATATAATTCTTGAAGATTTTTAAATTTTTAATAAATCAAGATTTCATCTCTGAACACTTGTCACTCCCAGGCAACGATTCCCAGCTTATTACCCGTCAGGTGAAGGAAGTAGAAAGTGAAGCTGAGTTGGTCACACAGGCTGTGACGGCTGTGAAAGGGACGATGGAAAGAGTGGTGTCTGCATGGGAGACTTACGACAGGTGCCTCACTTCTCTACAGACATGGCTTGGACAAAAGATACATTCCAGTGCTCAGTCTCCAGTTGTGGGGACGAAGGTAATCTCTAGTCTGGAATTCTGTTAATGAATAACTCAAAACGATTTCTTTATGACACTCACTATAATGTCCACTGTTTCAAAGCTGCAGCTATAATTCTGTGTTTTGGTTTGGTTGCTATAGGACATGAGTGAGTGGACGTCATGTCAGGCAAAGTTAAATGAGGCGGGGAACTTGCTCATTGAAGTGACAGAACCTTCGACCAGCCTTGCTCTGATCGAGCAACTCAGCAAAGTCAACATGCAGTGGGCTGAATGCATGAAGAGGACAATGTTCGTAAGTATGCGTTCTTGCTGTTTTTTCCACATGAGCGCAGACTGTACATGAAGGTCCAGTTAAGATTTAATGAATACAATGTTCATAATTTAACCAAAAGTGTTCAGCTCAAGACCTATTGTTTAATTTTGAATGTGACATTAAACTTAACTTTAAACACAGTAAAACAGCCGCTGTTTAAGGAGTACTCAGATCAATTAGCAATACCACAGTGTAGAAAAACTCTCTTCCAAGTAAAAGTCCTGCATTCAAAATGTTACTTGAGTAAAAGTACAGAAGATTTTTCATCAAAACTTACTTAGTACCTTACAAAGTACCAAAAGTAAAAGTACTTACGATGAAGAATTACCCTTTCAGAATGAAGTATATTATATAATTAGATTCCTATTACTGATATTTTGATATTTTAATCGTAAAAGAGGAACAAATTTTTACTACTTTATCTGCTAACAGTTAGTTTAATCTATAATAATACATAAGAAATAAATTTGTTAATTATATTCACTATTCTTAATCTGAATCTGCCAACTAGCAAGTAACTGAAATTACTGAAGTAAACATTGTGGAGTTAAGAGTACAGTATTTGCATCTGATGCATGGGCCACACTGCTTGCACGAGCAATGTACGTGTGTTGCAGATCCTTTTTTTTTTTTTAGCACCCCTGTTAACAGGTTGGTGCAGCCAAAGTGCCCGTGTGAGCAGCTCTCAGTCACGGCTCGACTGCTCCTCAGCTTTCTTAAATTCTAGAGAATAGGAGTCTCACTTTTTTGGCTTCTAGTAAAAACTAGACAGTGAAAATGTTGAATGTTGTATTGACATCGTATCACCTTTAACTACAGTTTCAACATCTTCATTTGTCACAGACATGAAATATATATATATATATATCTTTTTAACCCAACCTTTCCTATTTCTGTTTTAAATCAAAGCCCTCTGACGATGTCGATAAAATCCCTTTTTTTGCAAAGACAAGGAACTTTAGTGTAAAATATTTGTATAACCGTGTTGTTGACAATGCAGTGACTTGTGGAAGTACAGTAGTTCCCCAGCAGCAATGCTGTCTGTGTGAACACTGCTAGCATGCGTGCCACAGCAGTGCAGTGAGGTGATAATGTGGCCAGGGTGTGAGATGTAGTGGAGTATATGTACATAGTAACATAAATTGAAATACTAAACTAAACTACAAATACCTGAAAATTGTACTTAAGCGTGGTAAATGTACTTATTTACTTTATATCACTGGATAGCAGGACATACAAATATTAATGACGGTTGATTGCCTTGAAACATGTCTTTCTCAGGAGGTGTCATCGGAGCCCAGTGTCAGTCCAATGTGTCTTCAAATGGTGCACTCACTGACCCAGGAGGCCAGCTGGCTACTGAGGCAACCACTCGAGGTGTCCTCAGTCCAACTGAAAGCAAGCAGACAGAAACTACAGGTTGGCAAAGTTACAAATTAATGAAAGTATAGGTAGATGAAAATCAGCAGCAAACAAAGCCCTGGTTTTTGTATCTTTCTGTGCCTGAGCTACTCACTATTTTTGCCTCTTACACTTTTTATCAGCTCATGTGTAAAAGGTTGGCAGAGGTGGACCTTTCATCTGTCAGTCCATCCCCAGACTTTCAAACAACCCAGATAGAAAACCTCCAGCAAACTCTCCCACAGGTACGCTGCCATGAAAACTAATCGACTGTGATGATTTTTCAACTGGCTGCATTCCTTTTTGCAGTTATTGACTAAACCCATTCTGAAGCTTTATTGAACAAGTGCACAGGTTAACATACATCAAGTGCTGTCCAATCGTTAAACTAGAGAGAGGAGGCACTGCAGTTGTAGCCATTGGTGCAATTACAAGATTTACAAAATCGTTTTGTAAATCTTGTAGGTTTGTCATTGATATGTCATCCTGTGTGCAAAGTGCTGCTGTGCTTTGTTGCAGAATGATAAGTGAAGGATTAGCTTTGTCCTAATTGCATGTGTCTGTACGACAGATGGTTTCTGAGGCAGAAAGGACCTGCGGAGAGCTGCAGCGGGCTGCGTCTGGGCTGGAGGGTCGCCTGGCTGAGCTGGACCGTTGGAGCACAGAGGCCCTGGACTGTTATCAGCACCTTAAAGAGAAACAGCACAGAGGACGCTCTACATTGGAACCTACAGCCAAAGTCAGCAGACCCAAACTTTACATTAGTTTGCATTCATTACATTAGTTGAGTTACATTGCACCACTGTAAACAATACAGTGCACATAACACAGAGTATTCTGTATAATCCTCTCTAGATGCTGATTTCTCGAGGCTTGCAGCTGGAGAACCAGATTGTAACTGAGGGACAGGATCTGCAGGACCTTGTAAGGCGAGTTCAGAAAACCTCTCCTCTGCAGCACCTCTGTACTTTCAGCATGCAGGACAGGATCTCAGAAGCAGGCTCCCACTGCAAGGTTAGTTTATATCAGAGTGTGGTCACTTTTTTCACCTCTTAAGCTGTTACTCATAATCTTTTTAAACTATCTGATTTGTGTGTTTAATATTTTTTAGGAGATTCTTGGAATGTTTAGCTCCCTCGGTTTTCAGCAGCACATTCAAACAGCCCATCAGACACAGAGACAGCCAGAGGCAGGCTTTTTAGTTGTGGCCAGAACCAAACATGTTGACCAGATTGGGAATGTTATGCTGCAGACCCAGGACCCAAATCAGGCTTCACCTCAGACGCCTCAACAAAAGTCAAGAGTTCCCCAGGGTTGGCCTAAAACCCAGGACGTGTACACACAGGATGAGCCGGCCATTGTTATACCACATGTCAGAATCCAAACGCTGCCTCAACCACTGAAGGAACTGGTACCTCATACTCACTCTCCTCTTAATGAACCTGTAAAAGCAGCAGAATCTGAGCCCATGATCCAACCTCAGCCATTTTCCAAGTTTCTCGCTCAGGCTTCATGTCCGAGTCAAAATGATCAACCTTTGCCTGCTTTGATCCAAACTCCTGTTGAAAGCTCACCCCCCTCACAAACTCATACACCAGTTTCCAGAATAAAAGGGCAACCAAACATTCTACAGAGTGATAAAGCATCTCCACAGCCGCCAGTTATGGTCCGCAGTGAAGTTCATTCAAAAGCCCAGTCAATGGCGAGGAGCAGACTGGAGAAGGCCAGGTTTCGTCTACAAGGACGGATCCAGCAAGCCATCAAGTTATTTGGTGGCAAAGAGATTTCAGCGTCACAAGCGAAGAGGAAGCAGGTACAGTTTTAAACATTAAATGATGGAAAATAAAGGCATTACTTAACCAAACAGATTTTTCAGTTTTTGGGAAAAAAAGTATATCATCTTTGAAAAAGTCTTGTCATTTAAAAAAAAAAGTAAAGAAAAAAATATTTATAGTGATTTACGGAAACTAAGAATCTATGTCTTGATATTCAGATTTTTTTTCTATCATTTGCCAAAAATCTACCATTGCACTTGCTACTAAATGTGATCTATTTCAAAGTGACCGTAAAGCCAGCTTTCTATACGTTCGTTGCTTATCAGATGCTTAAAATTACAAATGCTTTACATGTAACAACATCCAGACCTTGGAAACTCAAATTTTAGTTTCAGAATAAGAACACAATGTTCAGAGGTCTGTGATGTTCTGCTTTGCATAGCTGCCAGTTTTGTCCTTGCATGTTTGTCCAGCTTTATGTCTTTCTGTTCAGAGGGCTTTAAAGATTCTGCAGCCTGCCATCCTGGAGGAGTTCCTCGGTGCTGTGGAGGGTTTTGGGGCCTTTTGCACTGGGCCCCAGCTCCAGGACTTGATGCTCCTCTCAAACTCAGTCAGAAAGCAGTGGGAGGTACGATGGGAACTGTACGCAGGAGACTCACACTAACTAGAGAGAGAAATTGTGTTAAGCCTCTGACACAACTCTCAGCAAGAAAGTAAATAGTGTATTTTTGCAACATGTCAAACTATTTTTTGAAACAATGACATAATAAATAATATCCAATTAGGTTTCATTTAACTGCTTTGCTTACAATATTGTAATTTTTAGAATATGTAAGCAAATTCAAGAAATAAGTAATTAAACAACCACTGAATACTTAACATTTAAATGTAAACTGAATTCATGACATTGTAAAATTTTACTTCAAAAAACATGTATCTGAATTTATTTGTTTTGAATTCACCTCTTTGAATCTCTTTCAAAAATGAAATGCCTTGATTTGCAATTTCAAAAACTGTGTTTACAAATTCAGATCCAAAAATTCAAGTTTCAGAATATCAACAACAAGAAGAAAAATATTCAATTCAGATTGATTTTTGGTTAAATTCTGACATAAAAACATAAAGTTGAAAAAAAGCAACAGCCAGACCACCCTGGACGGGGTAAGCAACTGAGCCTGAACGCAATCGAACCAACTTTGTCCTATCAGAGCACAGCCTGTCAGTAATTTGATCCTAGAAAAAAGCAAGTCCAACATTTATACCCAAAGATGTAGAGCCTGTTTAGACCTGATATTAACATGCGTTTTGGTTATCCAAAAACCCAAGGGACCAGCCAAGACACATCGCTGTTCACACTTGTGCCTATCAAGCATCTCCAGCTGACTACTAGCTTTCAGCTGCAGCATGCTCACTAGTCACGTTAGCTTATGTGTCAGATGTTGCTGTCAGCAGAATTAAAAACGTCTCTTTCCACTGGGCAAAAAAAATAGATGGTCACGCGACACTTCATCCAGCTGATGAACTGCATATTCAAATTCAGCTTTTGAAACTGAAAATCAAGAAATTTCATATTTTGATTTCTAAGAGTTGAATTTAGAAAAAATACATTCAGATAAATTGTATCAAAGTAGACTATTTCAATGCTATGAATTCAGTGGTGTTAAATATCAATATTAAGTATTCAGTGGCTGTTGCTTTTTTTTAAAATACATATCGCTCACATTTACTTCCGTAAGTATGCCACCATTAACACTATAACAAATATACATTACTGAAGAACTCAATGAATTCAGCATTTTACTTGTTAATTTTAGCCCCTAACAGCTATGATATATCCTGATAACTTGTCAACACTTACATTTTTTCATTTTCATTAAATGTCATTATCTGCTTGTCTGTGTCACACTCAGGATGTACGCAGAGAAATGTGCACCTTTGTTCCCATCTTATGGTCTAAGATCAGAGAGGGAAAGCAGTCATTTTCTGCTGTGCAATGTGAAACGCAAACTAACGCTCTGCACGAAGCCACTGACCAAACTGACCCTGACTTTTTGCTGCAGCAACAGGTATTCGTCATAACTCTGTAACATGGCATTAACATCTGACTGTGCTGTTTGGCAAACTGGCAAAAGATCAGAAAGATACTTGATTTCAGTTTCTCAGAAGTTGACATTCCTCCCAGGTCGTCGTGGATGGAGCTGAATCTGTTGAGGTTGAATCGCTCCAGGAGCTGTGTGAAACACTGAGGCCAAGACAGTCCTCGTGCCTGGCAACAGACCAACTGAGGGAGTCAGATGAAGCACAGGAAACACAAGCCAGTGACACAGTGCTGCCATCTGACTGGTAAGATGTTACTAAATAAATGCTGCATCATAAGCTGCAATATACTAGACATGACAGCATTTAAGAAGGAAATAACAAGATCAACATCTCTTAGATGTACTTTCATGCATGTCTGCTCCGAATCCAAGGTCGTTCATGTCATTCCTCAGCCTGGTACGGTCTCAACTGGGTTTGCTTTATGACTGAATTTGAGATGTGTCCAGGGCTATTTTTTAGAAATTAAAAGTATTGAAGTCTGTGGTGTTAAGAGAAAAAAACCCTGATAAGTATTTATTTTGCACAGTACTCAAATTTATCAATGTACCACGATTCTCTGGAAAATGGCAAGTCAAAAGAATAACTTTAGTCAACCTGAGGAAAATTACAGCATGGATGTTTTGTTAATAAGAAATTCTTTTAAGAGATCATTTTATAAATCTTTCTCCACTCGAGGAGATCGTGGGTAGAGAAGATCATATTTTACCTGATGCCATGTGGTACCTCAAGTTTTTTTTACACTATTTTAATGACCATCTTTCACATTTTAAGGTCAGTAAGCAAAAAACAAATGTAAAACAAAAAAGTGAATAATTATGAGGTCATGGGATGAACAGTAAATGCGGGCAAATTTGAATATTATATAAAATAAAATGTCGTAGAGTAGGTCAGGTGTTCTACAGGTTGTAGGTGTTTAGCAATACTGACAAAGATGTCACCTCAAGTTGAGTGCTTGATTTTCCCCAAATAGGTGCTTGTATTCATTGAAAAGTCCTTGGATGTGCTCTTATGAAGTCTGTCCTTAAGTGCTTTAAGTATTTGGTGCATGTAAACATACATTTCAGCTCATATTTCAAATATAAGTTCAAGTTAAATTATCAAAAAATAAAAGAATTCAGACACAAAACTTTCATGGGTATTTCTGCTATTTTATATTCATCTATTGGTAGGTAGCACATTAAACATTTTCTGTAGTGTCTATAAACTGTGAATCAAATTTAAGTTGAACTGCATTTTTTAATTTTAGCAGACAGCTTACTTATTAACGATTGCCACCCTGTAATCCTTCCAGTCTATTAATCTTAATGAGATCCCTGTAGTGACTGAGTGGTTGTAACTGACTGTCCCCGACCTCCCTCTGATAAACCCTTTTTAAACCAGCAGGGGACGGCAGCTCTATGGAAGCACCCCACTGAGAGCGACTGGCGTGTCGGGCGACACACAGCAGAGCAACAATCTCCCACAGGAACAAAGCGTGGACAGCCAACAACACATCTCACCTGTGTGTTGTGCTGGGTCAGTTCAGCTTTGTGCTGATATCCTTCAGCTGCAAGCTCGGGACGTCCCAACACAAAGTGAGGGTGACCTGACACAACATAGTGGCTGCGGGTCGGGGAAGAAACTAAAGCCGTCGCTTCGAGCCAAAGAGCAGCATCTGAAAGCACGTCTACTGAACATCACAGAGAGCAACCAGCAAACTCAGGCTCATGTACAGGTAGGAGGGGTGCACATGAGTGCTTTCATAAATGTTTTTCTCTATTTTTTCAGTCTCGTGAGCTCCCAGAAATAGGTATTGCATTTTGAAAGTTTTAAGACCTTAAATTTTGTTTTAAAATTCTACTAATAAGCAATGTAACATAATAGCTTCTCTATAGTGTGTGGTCAGCATGGAAGTTGTTTTAGTTGCCTTTCCTTTAGCACACAGTCACTGTGATTTAGAAGAAGTTTAGATTTCATTTCAGTTTTGGATTGTATTTCACAGCTTCTGGTTTCCTATGCGAATAACATTGTCCACACATGTCCACACTCAATAGTAGATCATAATTCAAGCCAGTCAGGCAGTTAGAATCTTCTCTAATAAGAAAATAACGTCAATGCTTTAAATCAAATAAAATAGGGTCATATTAATAAGCAATGAAGCTTAAACAGTCAGTGACAGTATGTTTCGACATCAAAAATAAAATTTGGCATTGAAAAAGGAAAAATTGGCATTGAAAAAATTCCATCAAACAATGCTAATGAAGACTATCATTCAGGTCATGGTAATTTTAAGTGGTATATCTGAGACAACTGGACCTACTTGAGTTTCTTAAGATGTTTCACATCTCATCCAGCACCAACTGGAAGTGGAACTGGAAGTTGTTCAGTTCTTGACTGAAGAAGCTACTCAGATGAGAGAAACTCAAGCAAGTCCACTTGCCTATGATACAGCACCTAGAATCCACCAAAAAATAAAAACACAGGCGTTAAAAATTATTACATTAATGTTATTATTAATTTTTATATTTTTTTATTTATTTATTCATTTATTTATTTTCATTCTGCAGTCTGCTCTGTCCTCCAGGAGAATGAGGTTCTTTCCTCAGTATGCAGATTATATGTGATTTATGTTGTCCTTGCCCCTCCCCTCAAACTCCTCCACTGCATGCCAAAACAGTGACAGAAAGTTGAAACTAAAAAAAGATTGGAAAAAAGCTGCCAGACACTGGAAAAAGAGTGACATGAAGAATAAAATAAGGAAATTGTCATTGGAAATCACATCAGAGTGCAAAACAATATCAGTAAAATAAAATAATTTTAATGCCTAATGATTTTTTTAGTGCCATTGTTTCCTTTTTCAATGACAAATTGTATTTTTGATGCCCAAATATACTTTCACTGTTCTTGCTCCACAATAACCCTGATGCAGTCTTTTCATTTTCATGTTTCTGCACATTGCCTTGTTCAGGATGCTGACACAAAAAAGGGGGAAATTTAAAGTTATTGATTACTACTTACCACATTGTTCTTTGATTCCTGCAGGTAGGAATTAAAGAATAAAAGCGAAAACTTGCTAAAATAAATGGTAACACAAACCGAATGTGACTGGAGGTATAATGCTAATGATATTAGACTCTGTATGTAGCATACCTTAATTACCCTAAATAATCTGATTTACTCTATACGTTACATTTAAAAGTGTCCTTTCCCTGAGTGTCCCTGGTTAGAAAAAAAACTCTGCAGTTTGATTGGCTGTGACTGACCTGTACAAGACACAGCACCAGCTGCAGGGCACTAATCCTCAGTAATTGGATAGGATCGCCGTTCCATCTCTTCCTCCTTTTCTCAGTGGACTGTTACTATCTTCCAGGCGGTTGTCAGGGTTGACAGTGTGGAGACCAAGCAGGAGGCAGAGTGGACCGTCATCCCGGAGACAGTCGCCCCACCACAGGAAGAACACTTCTCTGAACAGGAAGCACTGGATAGGTATGTGTTTGTATATTAATTCTTCCTTTTTTGTTGTTTGAAGAGCTGTCAATTTAGAAAAAAAGTGTTATTCCCATGAGTCACTTTGACACAAAAACATGGGAAAATAATTACTTTTAATGGTTTGTTAATGTATGCATGGTTCTATGAAAGTGTATGATATATGGGGTGTATATTTAGTTGTTAACTGTGAGCATGAATGTTGATAAACTCCGACTTAACTCAAACTCATAGAGTCCAGGTTCTCTTTTAAAGACGTTCTGCTTCAGCAGCATGCTTTGGAAGGGACTGTTTTATTATTCATTTAAACAAATTAAGCATGAATTTTATCGCCTGTTTCAACTGTTTTATATCTCTGCCATGTACATTGTTTACAAAACAGTGAAATAAGCATAAAAGTCACGAGTAAAATGAACTTGATGTCACAGATTTTGCAGCAGGCTGTGATCCCATGCAGCCTGCCAGTCTCAGACAACATTACATTGAAACAACATGTAAATCTTTCACTTTCAGGTACAGAAAGTCCCGCTTGGCATTTCACTCTCAACTCCAGAAGAATAAACAACATCTGGACGAGTTTATCCTGGACCCTGTCACCATCTCCACCCTGGAGATCCATAGGAAGCAACTACAGGCAAGTTGAAGCAACACTTCACATACACATTCAGAAATTGTTTGAGAAAAATCCATCTTCAAATCATGCTCCTAAAGCAGACTGATCTTGTGCTTCACTGCATCCTTTACAAAATAAAACAAAGCTATTATTTAGCAGCCTTATCCTTGCAAAGTCAAACATCACAAATGATCAAATTTCACTGACTGACTGCATGTCACATGTTAACAGACTTTAAAACAGGAGGCAGAGGCACTGTGGTTTAAGTTTGAGCTCCAGCATGCCCAGCTTTCTCAATTCTGCCATCTGATGAGCAGTGAAGATAATGGTGAAGTGGAAACAGACTGGGAGCAGCTGACTCAGCAGTGGAGAGGCCAACAAATGTGCCTACAGAACAGGTACAGTGCAACTTAATTTATAAAAACAATATTGCAGACATAAGCACATTTGTAACACTTATTCCTGTCGGTGATCTTTCAAATCAGTAAACCAATCAGGCATATTGCATTGTACAAAGTGTTCTTTTGGAAAAATATTACTGCAGAATATAATTTCTCAAGCACTGTAAATGTGATGTAAATTGAGGATCAAACTGTATTCTTGACCATAAAATGTTATACTTTATGTCATTCGGGAACTGTCAGTCACTGTCATCACTTTCATCAGCAGAGTTAGTTTGCCCAGTTGTCATGGACATGTAGATATTAAAATTTCTGTTTTGAAGAATGGAAAGAGGGGTTTAACTTATAACCATATCTTAGTACTATGCATAAGAAGAACTTATTAAAGGTATATTAGATGAGATTATCACTTAATGTTTCTGAACATGCATGTTTGCGAAAGTGAAAGTAAAAAGCTAACCCCAGGTTCACTCTTGTTTCACGTTTTGCTATATTTGTGTTTTTTTGGTGTCTCTTGTATGCCTGCTGCTCATGGTTTGGCACCTGGTAGCTAGATTTTTATAAAGCCTCCACCTCACCTAAGCACTATGGAGATATACACCCATAAAGGCACTGAACACAGAAAATAATAAAATACAGGCAGAGGGCCGAATCTCTGCAGAAAAATACAACACCATACATATCTTTACAGACTTCTGATTGCTTCTGTATGAGTCAACACAATGTTTTTTAAGGAAAATCATGCATAGTTTATCTTCAGTTATGTTGGTTTGTGTCAGGATGACATCCCTAGAGAATACTGTTGACCTGATGGAGTCTGCAGATGATCAGATGACACTGGTTATGGAAAAACTGGACTGCATCATCAGAGAGTCTGTAGACATCTCCTCCTTCACTTTGGCTGATCCCAGACTGGTATCTGATTTAAAGGTGCATTTATGCTTTTTACAAACAATTAACACTTAGATTCAGAGAGTGAAATATGCAAATGTTATTACTAATCCCTTCTTTGTTACCCAGGAGATGGATGTCAGACTGCGGTCTGAAATGAGAAAGCTATCAGAACGAGGCGCTGAAGTGAAAAGACAAGGCCCGGAAGCAACATCCCCTTCATGTGTCTGCCAGGCTCTTCACAACACTGTCCATCATCTTGAGCAGCTCAGACAGCGGCTGGAGAAGATTCAGTCTGCTGCACAGGCTCTGGATCACTTCCTGGCCTCAGTGAGGGAAATCAAGGCCGAGATCCCAACCCTGCTGGCATACCAGGACCCCAGCAGACAGCTAAATGAAAGAGACTGGGAGCAGGAGAGACACTGTTGGCAGGCAGCAATGCAGCAGAGGTTGCAGACTGCTGCGGAGCAGTCTGATGGCGTTGACAGCACTTTAAAGGCAGTGGGCATGACTCTGACCATGGAGGGTACAGCAGTCACATGCCAGGATGTGGTGACATCATTGTTACAGCAAGCTGTGGACATGGAAGGAGAGATGGCGAGAGCCGGAAAGAGGGACAGAAAAGATTTGGATCCTATGGAGATACATCAGACAAAGCCTGGCGATGATTCACCACAGCGGAGGGGAGCACAGGAGCCGGAGCATCCCACTCCAAGTAGGATGGAAGATAAGTCAGAGTTTGAGGCCAAAAGGAGTAAGCTGGAAGAAGATACAAAGACACAAAAGGAGGAAGAGCACAAGGAAACATGGAAACCTGAAGGAGATGTCTCAAAAGCCAAGGACCAGAGCAGAAGAAGAAGCAGCCAAGTGAAGAAAGAGGGAGAAGAGACGGAGAGCTTGGTCCAGAGGAGAGCTGCCTTGTTAGGGGCTCTGAGGGAGATAAGAGGAGCAGCTGAACAGCTGATGTTACAGGAGCCCACCCTCCCTGCTCTGCAGCACAGGTACAACACTGTTCTGGGTCCAAAAAACAAAATGTTAACCCTTTGAATCATGATTTCTCCCTTAAACCCCCCAGACGCAGCTTTAAAGTTAAGTAATACATATATATATTATTTGAATTATGGCTCATACATACAACAAATACAGTATATTTCTGTGTCTGCTTGTTGCAGCACTTCATTGCAGCTATGTGATGAAAGACCCAGTGAAATGAAAAAACAACAACATTTTACCAGTTTTAATCCGGTGTCACTTTGTTAATTGTTCATTTATCTCTTGTTATATGCCTGCCAAATATATGTCAAAAATCAGTATCAGGGTATATTTACATCAAAATCCCTGTCTTTTCTCTTTCCTTGAAACAGTTTTAAATGCTTTACGACTCATCCTGCATTTAGGGGCTTTTACAAAAGTTAATCAAATCATATAGGACTTTGGAGGACTAGCCAGCCACACCTTTCATAAAATACCACAGTTCACAGTGTGTGGGTCATGGAGCTAACAGAACAAAATCGATCTATTTCATTCATCTCTCCCTTGTCCTCCTCCTGAACTGACGGTGTACAAGGTGTTTGTGGAGTCAACAGTTTGAGCTTAAGCTGCGTTTAAACTCTGAGCACACCCGGTTTAGTGGTTTAATCAAATGTGTAGGATTTGATTTGAATCCTATGTGTAACTTTACACCGATCAAATATTCTGTTTCACTGGGAAATTTGTCACAAGTACACAAGCTAAATATCATGCACCCAGAAACAGCACTAGGCTTTGCAGCTGATGGATGCAAAAGTTTTAGGTAATTTTATATTCAGAAATAAATTCCATGGGGTGTCTGGTGGCTCAGTGGATAAAGCAGCGCCCCATATACAGAGGTTGTATCCCCACCGTAGCGGCCGCGGGGTCGACTTCGGCCTCGGCCTTTTGCTGCATGTCACCCCCCCTTGCTCACACTGTCCTGTCATATAAAGGCAATAAAACCCAGAAAACCCCAGTCAAAATGGAAATATTTAATTTGTATTACATGTCATTTCATTGTGCTAGCATACAATGATAAATCATTGTGTTTTATCTCCTGCAGGACACGTGCATTGAAGGAGCTGGAAAGTCGTCTTGCTGGCCACCTGGCTGAGCTGCAGCACCTGCAGGATGCATCAAGACTCCCTGGTGTGAGTCAGACCAGAGAGGTGGAGGAGGTCTGGAAAGAGGCCAGAAAAGCTGTAACTGAAAGGTAAGAAGAGCAGATTCAGTCGGTTGTGATATACAACTATGTCAAGTTGAACAGTAGTACTTTGCTGAGTTTGGCGTATGTGTGTGTTGTGTGATGGATCACACACAGGCTGGAGCAGTGTTTTGCCCTGACAAAGCTGCTGAAGCGGTTTCAGGGCATTCGTGGGGAGCTGAGTGGGACACTGCAGAGGGCAGAAAGCTCCATCAGTGAGCAAGCCTCCTACTTGGGGAAAGACAACCTGCAGAGACTGTATGCTGAGGTACCACATTATTTAACCCTTTGAATCTTGAAGTGACATCACTTTTCTTTTGCTGCTTTCACATGCCTTTCACAAGTATTTAACCCTCGGAACCTTGGGCAAATTGGTGCGATTTATTTTCAAAAACGTGAAAAAAAGCAATAAGCAACTTGGCAAATAAATGTTCCCCAAATTGCAAGAAATTAGTTGATTTAGAAAATTATATTTAAAAAGCTAGGGAAAAAATGTAGGGGAAAAAAATGTAGGGGAAAAATAGGGTAAAACTATATTTAAATCATAATTTAATATTCAAAATTGTTTTACAGAATTATTATACATTTTTAAGCACTTTTGCCAGTCATTTAGTCAGTCATTTAGTCAGTCATTTACCTGTTTTGTTTTGTTTCTTGTCTATTTTTTTTAATTAATTAATTAATTAATGTCTTGCTATTCTTAGGTTATTTCTCCTTTCATTGCCCATTGCTCTTTCCGTGTTTTTACAGAAATCAAGTGAATTTGCTCAGGTTTCAACTGGTTAATTAATATGATTTAGGCAGACATCTGTTTTGTAAGTTTGGGCCCTTTGACATCTTGCTAGTGAAGTACAGTCAGTGTAGACCAAATCATTTGTTTGCCCCTGGATACAATTACAGTTTGCTTTAGTGTGTTTTATATGTATTGCATGTGTTGTGTGTGTGTGTGTGTGTGTATGTGTGTGTGTGTGTGTGTGTGTGTGTGTGTGTGTATGTGTGTGTGTGTGTGTGTGTGTGGTTTCTCAGGTGCAGCAAACAAAGGCGGAGCTGGACGGCCTTGGGGACAGCATAGAGGAGGTCCGCACTGTCTGCAGACAGCTTCACACACATCTGCGTCAGATCCCAGAATGCACCATCGTCTCATTTGAGGACGAAGCAGATGCTCTCATGGACCACTGGCTAGATGTAAGTTCAGTCACTTGAATGTTTCAATTCACCATTTTTGGCGAAACATTTGCATTTACTGTTTACTGTGTCTGTAGGCTTTTCTTTTTTTTAAATTTATCAAAATATTTGTTTTTACAATGAGCCAGTACCAGTTTCTACTGTTTCTTTTTGTGTTAGATTTTGCACGTCTTTTATTGTAGATTTTTTATTTTTTATCAGTAAGTTTTTTTTGTGCTATTTCTTTGTAAAATTTCTCACATATTGCTATCCTTGGTCTGCTGTTTAAATGTGGCCATAGAGTACTCTATTCTAGAGAGCTCTATTTCTGGTTTTCTTGCAGATTATGGTGTTAAGATCGTATTACTTATGTATTTTTTTGTACTTTTTTGTACTTTTTTGTTTTTTTTTGTTTTAAAGGAAGATTAACTCCACAAAAAGTATCTCCTCTTTTGTTTTATGTGTTGCTAATCCCATATGTACACTAAAGCATCATACAGTGGACCAGTATCATTGCAAATATCAATTTTTTAAGGTCTTATGTTGTGTAGTGTGTTTGTAATTAAAGTGTTACAGTAGCATTCATTGCAACTTAAATCTTTGCAGGTATCAGAAAGGACAGATTCCCACCTTGAAAACCTGCACGTTGGCCTGACTTTGTGGGATGGAGTCCTTCTGCTGGGAGCAGAAGTGGAGAGCTGGATAGCCAATAAACTAGCAGTATTTGCTCAGTCTCCATCCTTTCAGACAGAGAACGACATCACAGCCTTACAGGTAAACCTGTCTTCTTGTGTTATTTTGCTGTTATTTTGTAGTATACAGGTTTGGACCTCTCTGGGCCTAATTTCATAGTTGCCTTTAAACACCTATCATCTCCCTCTGTCTCCAGAATGAAATTACGGGCCAAGAGGAGAATATTGAGCATTTCCACCGAAGAGCCACTGAGATTCAGGGGCTGCTTCAAAGCACTGAGCTCCCTCTGGAGCTGCAGGTACAGCATGCAGCTTTTGTGTTTGGGATTTGGGAAGGTTCAGGTTTAAATGTTGCTGCAAGGATGGACAGATACAGTTGATCTGATGGAGTTACAACATGTCTCCTTGATTATTTTTTATGTCTAGGTTGTGGAGACCCAGATGAGGAAGAAGATAGAACAGCTGAAGGAGCTTGTTTCTGAAGCTGAGGATGTTTACAGGCAGATGGTGGCTGCTAAGGGACAAATAACTGCTAGGATGGCTGAATGCTTCAGCTCCCTCCAAGGGATTCAGGACTCCCTCCTCACTCTCAGTGGTTCAGATGTTACAACAGTGCTTGCAAAACTTAAGGTAAGTGCTTCAATGAGACAGATTTTTATGTATAAATACATTTAAAATACATTCAGATTAATCCTTTAAAGCCTGAGTCACAAGAAAATCACAGGCCAAACAATGTAGAGCAAATGTTATATCTAAATAAAAATCTTTGCACACTTCTCTGAATATTATTTTTTTATCCATGTATATGTATATTACAATTATTGTGAAGTGCAATAACAACTAGTGAGAATCATAATATTTCTAATAGCTCAGGCCATTTATACATACAAAGAATTTGACTTGACAACCTAAATTCATTCTCAGTTAATGAATGAAACTAATTGTAGCATAGGACCACCATCATTAGGTCATATAATAATGCTATGAAATAGTCACCATATCCTAAAAGAACTAAACTGACAGTTTGATTGTATTTGCATAACACCTATTGAGGTAGCCTTTTGTGCCATGGAAAAGGGAGCTTTCAGCACAAACAGTAAGTAATGATTGCAATGCCAGCTTCTGTCACTAGGTGCTAATGTTGAGCAAACTGGTTTTAAAATGTTTAAAAACAATGGTTTTAAAATGTATTAAAACATTTTAAAGTTTTGAATTTGCCATCTCTAAGCATCAACCAGAATACAAACGCTGCTTTATTTAAAGACAGTGATCTTGCATAACCCAGCGTGGTGTTTAAGGCATCTTTTGCCCATGAATGTATTATTTTGCCACATTTTGCAAGCCGGAGCAGCCCTGGCATTGACTTGGACCCTACCACAACATAGGGGAGAATATTCCAATACTGACCTTTAAACTGCCAAAAAACAATATACAACAACAGCTACATTCCCATGGCAAAAAACCCCCCTCAAATTACCTGTAACTGTTGCGCGCATTAAATAGAAAAAAATCACCAAAATATCTATTTAAAAATTTAAAAATAAGGCACCCCTCCGTACATTAACCATTGGTTGCTCCTGGAACCTTTAAATTTGTGTTGGAGCAATAAACTGGGGATTTGGATTCACGGCGTTTTTCCATTAGTAGGAGTCGTAGGGCGTGTGTTCAGGTGCAATTGTACGGTTTTGAGGGAGTTTTAGATTTGTTATTGTATAAGGCGTTTACGCATTTTGGACTCGAGAGCTGTGACTGGTTTCGGACGTCTGTGTGTGTTTGATTTATGAGTTTGAGTAGCGGACTTTGAAACTGTCGGTAAGCTAGGCTACTATGTTTTTGGCAGGGAGTCAAAGTCAGGTGGGGAAGAGTAGCCGAAAAAATACCGGAAAACTCAGACAAGAGATAGGTCTGCCAATGGGAGTGCGAGTGAAGATTTTTAAGACATGATGAAAGTGCCAACACTTGATGAGGAAGGTGATTTTAAGTTCGTTGCTAAGTTTAAAGACGAGTGACAAGGGCTTAAACCCCCTCAAGTTGTCGGATGAGCTAAAAAAATGGGAAATGTCCTGAATGTAAAAATGTTGCTAAATCCGTACTACCCCAATCCTGGCTTTACTTGTATGGATGGGGGAGAAACCATTGTCACTTAGACGAGAAAAGCTTGCATTGCAGAAATCTGTGAAACTTAGGGGACGTTCAGCAAAAGCAGGGCTGAATGATGCTTGGAGGTGGAGAGCCAAGAAAAGGAAGAAAGAGTATTTCATTCTACAAAAATCATGGGAAGTAAAGTCACTGAAATGAGTTTTCAAACCTTTATGTGGTCTTTAGTGGTGGAATATTGTGTCATTTCTAAGTCCATACTTGTGTTGGAGGAGCATGCCTGCTGCTCGGGACATGGTATGTATCTCGCATAAGTATTTCTGTTTGTTTGGATGAGATTTCTACACTGAAATAAGCTTTATTTGGGCCACTGAAGTGAACACACTGAATTGTAGATTAGAGTTTATTAATGTCACTATATGTCAAATTTAAAAATCTGTATGCTCCCACAGTGGTGGCATTAGAAAAACTGGGAGAAAGTGATGCACATTGGACACTGAAACAAACTGGCTGAAAGCAACACGGATTGCATCAATATTCAAAAGATTTTTTTTTCATCTTTGTTTAAACAGTTTTTTGTGTTACCGTGTATTTATTCTGAAATATGTACTACACTTTGTGATTTTACAGTTTAAATAAACGTATTATACTATCAAAATGATATGAAGCTCTAATCAGGTGAAAGTCAACACACATTACTTCTAAAGACTCGTGTTGAAGCTAGTGTTTGAGTTAAATGTTTCAGTAGACATTGACAGCTGGTGCTTTAAAATGCTCATCACTAACAGTAGCTTATTTTACTCTACAGAATCTATTGTTTGAGCTCCAGATGCAGGATGAGCAGGCAGAGAGTCTGCGGGAGGATCTGCAGGTTATGGCCTCTATAGCGAGTCCAATCAGTCTGCAGAGTCTGTCTGCAAAGGAGCTTCAGCTGCAGGATAAAGTCAGACACGCCCACCAGCTCTTCTCTGAGGTGGAAAAACAGACTCACAGGAATATCCAAGCTCTCGACGGGTAACATCTTTCTCTTTTAATTCAACTGTCACATAATGCTTGATTCCTTGTAGCCAGCACATATTCAACCTGACATGCAACATTTATACACTATAATAAGGGCATCTGAGAGCTGCTGGGCAGGTATTTCTGGAGCTTGGCCAGATGCTTTTATGTTTCTTTGTCTAATAGCTGCTCAATAACTTAACTGTGTCAAAAGTTGTCATCTGAGAATCTGCATAAGGAAACAAAGCAGATAAATATGACTCCACCAGGCTAAACATAGTAGCTTATGACTCAGGAAGTGTACAAGCCGTGTAAGGAGGACAAATAGTGTTCAGTTAAACATCCTCCTTTGTGCAACCAAATGTGTGGGTGAATCTGTGGTCTGGTTTTGAGGTATTTGTCAGTTTTCAGGAAAGACAACAATATGTTAGACATTACTAATAAGTAACATTTTAAGAGTTTCCAGAAAACATCAACTATTGCTGGGCTGGGCTTTTAGATTCATAATTCTACATACAGTAGGGGAAATAGGTATTCAACACGTCACATGACTTTTTTATGGATTGAAATGCTACAACTTTTTATCTGCATAGTTTTATTTTGTCAGTATCAATGTCTGGTCTAATTTTCATGTGAATAGCTGCATTGGAAAAATGTTTAATGAAAAAATTCTGATGTGTTAAATCTCTATCCCCCCACTGTATATCTATAGCTTAGCTAGAGTTAAAGGCTGACTACTGGAGGTCCAAGCCACAAAGGAATAGGATACATGAGGCGGTTGTGTCGAAAAAAAAATACAGAATATCACCAGACTTATCCTTGAAACCCTGTAACAGACAGTATGTTCTGAGTAGATTGTTTCTGGGATTTATACAGTTTTAACTCTGGAGATAAAATGTGTTTAACTTGTTTTCTGCAGTCTGTCTGTCTTTCATTCATCCAGCAGAGCCATTCTCTCACTATGTCACTTTAATCCATAGTGTATTGTGCAACGCTGTGTGTGTGTGTGTGTATGTGTGTGTTTTGTAGGCTGCAAAAGGAGAGTGAACAATTGGAAGAATGGTTGCAAGGAATTGAGGAAAAAGCAGCCAAGGAGGAGGATGTTAGTTTCCTGCTCGAGGAAGCACTTCAACAAAGGTAAAGAGTTTTGTGATTCACACTGTAAAGCCTGATCCATCTTTGACAGAAAAAATAAATATATATACTGAATGTCCACTTGACACAATTTAATGTTTAATATTACATAGAATGCTCCAAAGACAAAAAAAATCTGATACTGATTCCAGTGTGATAAGGTTTTGAGTGCAAGCTTTTTCCAATAAATTTTTAACTTGAGTGGGGTTTACAGTGTAAGAAGCTTTCAAACTCGTGTGAATAAGCAAAATCTTCTACAAAGGTCTTAAGGTCAAGATTTTAAATTTATATATGTTATTTGGCAGTGTGCACTCTTCTATTCTGTCTAGTTTTATTAGTTCATAGTGGTCTGCAGTTGACATTCTTGCTTAATTATGCTAACAGTTTCCTAAGAATAGATGATGGTGTAGATGAAAATGTGTTCAGTTAGACCCAGAAGGTGGTAGAAAGTAGTATGTAAAATCTTTAATTGAGCTCATTTGAACAGCCTGCAGTAGTTCAGGTTCAGGTTGTATAGCCTGTTATTCTCCAGAGGCGACTGACTAATCCTTAACTACATGACTGTTTGATGTCATGCCAAAGGCTGGATAGTTATACATCAATGTATAATTAATGACACAACCTATCATTTATCCAACTTGTTATTTCTATCATTGGTGCAGAAACCAGCAAATTTTCAAAGGTCATTCAACTTCAATCTAATCATGTAACCCTGATTAAAACACACTGTTTGGAAAGATAATATCTGGACTTCAATGCTCCAAGTTTCCTGATAGAGAAACTCTCTCATTCTCAAACACAATGCTTTTATATGAAATTTTGTTAACTAATTGCATGTGAAGTTCTTATTTTGTTTTCTTTGCACCTTGAAAAAACTGCAGGTTGTGACAGGTTTCCTCTCTCTCTCTGATGTACTTATTTAACATGTCAGTCAATCCTAAGTAACCCTGTTCAAGCTCAGTTTTAGCCCCTTAATTGGGAATTGAAAGTGGGAATAAGTGAGCTCAACACTGCGTATATTATTCCTCTGCAGGGTGAGGACAGAGGCCCTCCATCAGCTTGTGTCCTCCTTACAAAAGAGTACACTTCAGCAGTGTGCTGCAGTGGAAAAGAGCAGCAAACTGTTGCAAAGATACCGCAAGCTTCAAACCAGCATACTGCATGACTCCGCGGAGGAGAGCGCTCTGAGAGGGGAGGCATTTCAGACTCTTTCACAGTCCACTCAGTCCTGGGTTGGAGATCTGAGACCAACTGTTGAGTTTCCACTTGGAGAAAATGGTATCCAGAGTCCTGTAGAGCAGAAACTTAACCAAGCTCAAGTAAGTACAAGTACATAACATTACCTACTCTGACTGAACTGCGCAGTTTCTCCACATATCCCCTTAACTCCTTTAAGCTGAATCCCGTGTGAGTCGAGGGCCTGTTTCATTCTGCAAGGAGGCAAAATTAATCAGAGTATTCACAAGTACTCTTTACTTTCTCTCTCGTAAGAAAGAAGCTGTTCTAGTACTGTGTACTGTCATAAAAGGGCGTGTACACACAGATCTGTTATTTGTTTTCACCTGTATTTGTCTCTGCTTGTTCTTCAATAAGGAGTGTCCATTTGTTGTTCAACATTTTTGAAGGCAGATTTCTATGCGTAGACAAAAAAAGACAAATCAGCAACACACTCTTCAGTCCCTGCAGTGACAAATCGCTGTGATCGCAGTGTGACTAATCTGTTAAAATATTTTTCAGGCTGTGGTAAGGGCAACAACAGAGGGGGAGGCAGGCCTTGAAGAGCTCGGAGTAGCTGAAAACTGTTGCAGCCACAGACTGTGTGATGGAGACAACTTGACTCCGGACACTCAGGAAACTAGTCAGAAAGCAGAGGAGCGGGACCTTCTTCAGTCAGTTCAGCCTTTTAACAGGTAAGTGAAGCTTGATAAAATCATGAGGCAGACATGTTTTACACCCCAATAGATTGTGCTGAAGTGAAGCTTCTGTTTACTATGCCTGTGTATTGGCAAAAATCTGGATATAAGATACGTATTGATAAAATATTGGGATATATTGAGTTAGTCCTCAGGTCTGAAAATGTCATAAATTCCATTTTATAAATATTAAGCCTTGAAAGTCACTCAGTTATATTCCATTTGAATTATTGAGGTCTTAATTTCAACATACCATTTATTGTTTTTTTTTTTGCAATCTTAGAAAAGGAACAAACATTCACCTATGTCAGTGTAATATAACAATGCTATCTAGCTGTCAGGGTTTTAAACATAACAAAAAATGCACCACTGCCACAAATATTTGCACGTGAGCTATTAATTTAAAATCGTTGCAGCGTATTTGAGAATCGATATATTATCAGAAAAAATAATATTACAATATTTTCGTACACCCCTGAGCTATGCTTTAACCACAAGGTTTTGTTGATTCCTCACCTACCCATTTACTAAGATTTACTTCCCTCCAGCTAACTTTCTTCCTTTCTACACTTTCCCAACTCAACCGCCAGCCCTGCTTTGCCTGAGAGACTGCTCCTGCATGTGTAGCAGCCTCTTCTTGCCTCTGAAATTCCTCTACACCCTGTTTTCTCCTGCCAACTGCTGGTGCTTTGTTCCATGTTCAGTAGGCTGTGGTATGCGGTCCAAACCCCCCACGCCCATGCTGTACCTGCCTAACAAAATCCCTGCCTCAGCCTGTAAAACGGCCTCCCTGGACGTTCTCTCTCTCCCTGCTGAGATGCCTGCCTCTGTGCTCCGTACTGTTTTATCCCCAGACTCTTACAGCATCATCTTCAGCATTGCTTTAGCATGTTGAAACTCTGTTAAGCTGGTTATAGGAAGCTCCAGATTACCTTTTCTATACACTGCAGAGCTTGTGTGAGGCTCTCAGTCAATTTGTAATTGCTCAAGATTCTTTGAAAAAGATACATCTTACACTGTCTCCAGAAATATGAAGTAGGTTCCAATCTGGTTTCCGCACTTAATTTTGAACTGTTTGGCAAACCTGGAACCAAAAAAATGCTGTTTTTTCTTGACATGAACTGTGAACTGAGACGACATCAGGAGCATGCAGTGGTTTAAAAACAAATATCTGTAATGATGGAACAAAAGATCTCAGCATCTTTTGTTCATAATCATCTGTCTTACTAATGATAATAATTATAATACATTGGATTTATATAGCGCCTTTCACAAAGTCAAGGTTGCTTTTTGTTGTGCATTGTGCATCACCCTCCGATGATGAGGCATACATCATTACAGTGGTTACACTCAAAACTGGTGTAAACATGGGATGGTTACCTCGATATCACTAAGGTTCAAAGAATTCTGAAAGGAACCCATTGAAGAACCACAGCTTATTTGGACGAGAAGGGACATGTCAGGGGCCACACAGTTCAGCCTGACGTCTCTATACTCCTCATGCTATCCACAACCTGCTGTCTCAACCCCTGGATCTGCTCACTATAAAAGCGGCATATACCACCCACCTAAACCTTTAACCTGCTTCTCTTAGCATTGTTAGAATGACCTCCTTGCCTATATCAAATCTCTTGCTTGAAAGCAAAAACTTTACAATAGAAATACTAACTGATTCTTCTGGTTTTACATTCAATCTCAGCCCACTCTTTTGCCATGCCCAGTCAAACCATGCTGTGTCAATTTGCGTTTCCATTACAAGTTTTTAACATGCAAAGTTGTGCTGTATCGCACCCTAGAAGGACCCTCACCAGAGTGAGCCCCAAGCAGGCCCAACCATCCAAAAACTAACTGCGAAATTGTAGTAGTGCATGAATTCTGAATGATCTTTTACATTCTGTTTGTCTTTGTGTCTCAGTGCTCTACAGGCTGATCCAGACCTCACCTCCTCCTACCTGGACCAGAAACAGTGGGCCCGCCGCAGGGTGGAGGAGCTGCAGCACAGAGCTGCTCAGCTCCCTACGTTATTTCCCTGGCCCGGATCCTCTGAGCGCAGACAAACCTGTCTTCTGGCCTGTCAGCTGCAGGATGAGGCTAAAGCCCTGCAGTTAACTCTTACCAGCCTGGCTGAGCAGAGGACGGAGCTGGCTGAACAAACCAGTGACACCATCTGGAAAGATCCTTCCTCGGCTGAACTGGAGAATCACTGCTCCTCACTGATGGAGGAGGTGAAGGTGTGTGTGGGTGGGGGATTGAGTAGTGCAAAGTGAGGGGCGCAAACCCTCAGTTAGGGCACATCCTATCACGCAGGAGGAAGCATTGGAGTTGCGGCTGGTTCGGTTCATCGATGGTTCTTTAGTTTCTTATAGCTCGCCATCACGGTTCCTTCTTGCAAAAAAAACCCCCAAAAAAACAACCTGTTACAAACAGATGAAGTCAGCTTTAACATATATGGCTCTGTATGAAATTATCAGCTATGCATAATATATAAACAGTTACAATAATTCCATTAAGAAATCTGATGAACAGTTGAAAGAATGTGCCAAAAGTTAACAGTTGACACAGTTAGCCAAAAGTCAGGGTTCGATTTTAATAATTAGGTCAAATTAAGCTGAAACTTACTAACTAGAACAGTACCGCTAAAAGTGGTGTTACAGCTGAACATCCTCAGCACCAGAATCAGCTTAATGTTAATATTTTGCTGTCCTTCAGCCTTTTACAGAACAACCCATGAAGAAATATGATTTTTTTAGGTTATAAAATGGCAAAAAAAACAGGTACAGGATTTGATAAGAACTATAATGATAATCATCATCAGATACAAACTTTATAAGACCTAAATGTCAAAACATCATCCATAATTGTCACAAATGGCAGGAATGTAAACCACATTAGAATAAATTGCAATGCGTTGTCTCGTGTGGCAGGTTACACATTTATTTCCTTTTCAGATTTCAATCCACAGCCTACTACCTAAAAATATTCCAACAATATTCACCTCATGCTGTGTCAATATTCACTTAGATATCAATTTAAATAAACACATTTGGAACATCAGGGCAGGTGGAGTCAATGAAGTGATACTTGGATTCATCTGATAACGACTTAGGATCCACTGACGTAGTATAATCACAACAAGTCTATAAAATGATATATAAGCCCTCTAACTGTGTTTTGGTTTGCATGAAATGTCCACAGGGTGTGTGTTCCCGCCTCGAGGAAGGTGTGTATAATGAGGAAAATTTTGGCCAGTTACTGCAGGACTGCCGCTGTAAATTGACATCCCTGCAGGAAAGGATGTCAGCCTGTCAAGCTCAGAAAGAAAGCTCAGCTGGATTGGTCACTGATGTAGCCACTCTGGAGGTGAGGTTCATTAAATAGACTGACCTGATGAGCCACATGATGTTACATTTTTAATTTCACATTCCTCCTGCATGAAAATCATGTAAATGGCATTTTTATGAAACAGATGGAGAATTTCCCAACATAAAGCCACCTATGTTGTATTTCTGTTCATAAGTACTTATTTATCGGTGGCTTTTTCCACTTTTCAGGCATTACTACAAGAAGTGACTGACATAGAGAAAGACCTCTTACAGATTGGAACACTCAAAGACTCAATCGCAGCCAGTTCAATAGCCGAGGCCCAGGCCAGCCTCTCTCAGCAAGTGAGCAACCTCCAAAACCACAAGAGGGCACTAGACAGTAGCATCAGAGAATATCTGGCCCTGCTCACAGAAAACGGGAACCAGAGAGTTCAACGAGTGAAAGACGAGGTCTTCAGTGTACAAACAGCTCTCAAAGACCTGGCTGCAAATCTGTGTAGGGACCTTGAGGTGCTGCCTGAAACCTGCCAGCTCAAACAGCAGTGGTATACATTGCAGGTATAGCTGAAAAAGCCATTAATATGTTGCTTCATCCCTAAATAACAGTGTTTAATAAGTTTATGGCGCAATATAGAAGCACCAAAGAGGCATTTGTCTCTCTTTCAGGACTGTGATACCAGGCTGACAGAGTTGGCTGCAAGAGTTAAAGACCTGCAGAAGACCAAAGATCCGAGCATCACACAAGAACAGCTTCCTTCAGATGTCACTCTGTCTATTGAGGCAGTTACTAAAGACATGGACAGGTACTTTACCTTATTATCTTAATAGGGAAAACCAGATTTCGATACACATTCATGTCGACTTCTATGAAAACTTTTCGTTATTCCAGGGTCCACCTGCATTGAGGTATATGGACACACATCAAGCTCAAATCAAATATTTTTTTTGCCACAGATCTGGAAGAAAATAAAAAGTTCAAGGTTTGAGGGTCTGTGCCAGGATTGTTGAAGGAATGGGATGTAACAAAAGTAATTTACAGTGTTATCAGTTTAAAAAAAAAAGGGTTTGGACAAAAAGCTGTATGTATTTGAACTCATTCAATTTGACCAAACTTGTTTTTTGTTTTTCTCTTCCTTGTGTTCTCACTGTAGCGTCATGTCCGTTTTTCTACGAAAGAAGCGTGAGTGTGCCCAAAATACTGCTAACAGGGTGAGACAGGCTATTAGCCAGATGCAGAAGTGGAGCCAAACAGTACAAGCTGAACCGTCATCACACAACCAGGTAAAACACACCAATGTGTGCTTTCCTTTCAGCCTATTTATTATAAAACACAGGGAGTAACAAATGTGTACATTTATGTGACAGGGCTTTTATAAAACATCAGGCAATACATTTCTTTTTTCTGCTGTTATTACAAGTTTACACAGTTATATTACGCAGATTTGCAGTAAAGTTAAAAAAGTAAGTGAAACAAACACATAAATGACATCAAAAACTCTTTCATTCAATTTTATTTAAAGGATAAGGCTGACTTATTTTCCTTTTTTCCCACTTTTTATTGTCAGAAAAGACAATAAAAAGTTCAAACCCAACAAAGGGTTTGTCATCTCCTGATACTTTCAGACATCCTTAGCCCACTTATTCTCCCTAACAAAGCAAATTTGTTAAAAACAGGTCACAAATATGTTTCTAAAAAGGGGTCAGTCGTTTCCTTTTATAGGTGGTAATTTTTCACAAACATTGCTCATAGAAATAAAAGGTACATTTGTTGGGGTCCTTTGATGAAATGTGTTAATTAAAAATGTAACATATGGCCAGCACAATCCTTAATTCCCTTTACACAAAATAAATCACCTCAACAAACTTACGTTCTATAAACATATGAAGGTAAGCTTGTTTCTCAAAATGATCACTTTTATGTTTTGCAAGAATTTAGCCAAGAGAGTTTTTAAAACAGTGAGTCTTTGGAACAGTTCTGAATAATATCCAAAGAGAAATAATAAGAAACATGAAACCAGCCCCTGATGCCGTTGTCTGATGTCTTGAATTTGTTGAAGATAAGTTCAAGTTGGTAGTTGCCATGAATGCAAAAAGAAAGAATTCCCGGTCGTCAAATCCCATCTGGGGCTGCACTCTTTTATAACACCAAGACTATAACCTTTAGTTGCATCTTGTTTAGGATGAAAACCTGTGATTTCTTTATCTAGCAGGACTTTAATGTCTTTTGTGGAGCTGTTCTTAGACTGCCACTGGTCCAATCCCATTATATTCTTAAATAAAACTGACATAAACATACCCTTTCCCCTGTCTGGTACATGGTGAACATAATGGTTAGTCCTCACTGAGTGGATGTGGCTAATTCTGTCAAAGGTTTGCTCTTTGGCATTAGTAAAGAACATAAACATGTTGTGACTCATTTTTTCCATCAGCTTTACCTGCTGCTGCTGCTGCTGCTGCTGCTGCTGCTGCTGCTGCTGCTGCTGCCGCCAAAAACTCTGAAAGTTCCAACTGTGCTGTTTCTGTTTTGCCAGTCTTCTCCATTATGGTCTTACTTTGTTTATGTACAATGATTATACTGATGTCTGTGAAATAGTATAACAACCATTTATTAACATAAAAAACACAAACTTATGTATCATTTCCACTTGTATATCTAACCATTGCATCAGCTAGATATGAGCGTCGATCTTGAAGAAAATACCTCAGCTGTCTGATTGATCGGCATGACATTTTTTAAAGACATTCATGGTGCCCAGAGGATAAATCCTTATGACTTTGTTGATCCCTTAATTTTTCGTCATTATTCAGCAGGTCAAATATTCACATATCCTGTCACATATTTCAAAATCAACTGGAAGAATTAGAGTTGGTTATGAACCTAGCACTTTTAAGGGTACCAATTTAATTCACATCAGTCAGCCAACTACCGTTTGTCATTAAATTAATAAGTGCCAAACTTTGGTACCTTAGAGCTTACCTGGATGAGAACAGTAGGTTTAAACAGAAGGCGGAAGCATCACAAAGGGCCCTGAAGTCAAAAAGTTGCCTACAGAGCTCATTTTCCAGCTTCCAGGCTTTGGGGCACTTCGCAGAAGAGACATCAGAGCTTCTCAGAGCCGCCAGACTCAAAAAGGAGGCAGGTGTGCTGCAAAGTTTGCCAAAGCAGGGAAGCCGGCTGAGGAGCTCTGTCAGTTTCCCAGTGAGCCAAAACTATTGCTGCAGCAGCTATAGTTTTAGTCTGTCTGGTCTATTTTCACCTCTGTAATATTTTAAAAATAGCCTAATAATACTGCTATTTGTGATTTGTGTTTTTTAAATCACACACTTATTCTACATATTTGTAGAATTCTACATATTTGTAGAATAAGTGGAAAAAAAAATAAAGGGGAAAAGATCTCTTGGTGTTGATTTTGTATATCTGTTTGTGCTCTTAAAGGCAGCTCTGAATGAGGGTTTGAGGCTTCAACAAGCTCTTCGTGAAGTGCTGTCTGAACGAGGTTTTCTTCTTAACTGTCTGGGGAAAAAAGCAACAAAGAAACTGGTGAAAAGTGCTTCAGATGCTCTCAATAAAAGCACACCTGCAATTGAGACCTTATCGAAATGCCTGGTGAGTTTCCCCTCTTAACAGAACTGTACCATCCTATGTTATAATGATAATTATACAAGGATTTTAATGTTTTTGTTTAATATGATAGGTTGAAACGGACAGTCAAGGTCGCTGTGCAGAGGAGTTGGACAAAGGTTTTCCATACAGAGTTGTTGAAGAAACTTGTAGAAGTCATGAACCATATTTGGCTTCACCTGATGAAACTACAACCATGTGTCCTCCTGCTTCTTCCTCCGCAATAAACAACAAAGAAAACTCTCCAAGTGATCATAATACTGACAAACCTAACACCAAAGACCCCTTGAAAACATCCAAAGAAGGTGGCCATAATGCGTTCTCATGTGCAGAGAAAGATGAAATCGCTACACTTAACACAGATAGCAGTACTTTAAGCAGTGGGCACAAGACACTTTCTAGTAATTATTTAATGTCAGACTCACTTGCTACTTTAAACAAGAGTTTAATAGCTCAGGAAGAGAACACTGAACCATTACAGGAAGACACTACCTCGACCCAGGACTTTTTAACTAAACCAAACAAAACCAAAGAAATCAATCCAGCACACTGTGTCTCACACTTGGTTGGATCCACAGCAGTAAAGCAAGACACTGTCCCTCTTTCTGCTCCTGAAAATGTGTCTGAGCATCTAGCAGCACAATGTGATACACTGAAGGCAGTAACAGATGGTCATGAAGAGAAACGCTCTGAGGACATCAGTGTTACCCCAAAGAAAGTGTTAACAATAGTGCTGGATATGGAGCCACAGGACATGCAAAAAAATATTGATCCAGATGCGCTCATATATTCCCAGGCAGCAGAGCTTTGTGATACAAATCTCACAAAAGTTTCAGCTATTCCCGAGAACAATCCTGGACTCTTAATCGGCCCTGAACCAGACTCGAAAAGCCATCATCCAGACACACCGTTGGAGACATTTAAGGCACTTGCTGATGTTCCAGAAAATGAGAAATACTGTGAGGACACCAGTGTAAGCCCAAAGAAAGTATTTACAGTAGTTCTGGACATGGAGCCACAGGACATGCAAAAAAATGTTGATCCAGATGCACTTATCTGTTCTCAGGCAGTAGAGCAATATGATGTAAAGCTCACAGAAGTTTCAGCTACTTGTGAGAAGAACTCTGGATGCGTAAGCAGCCCTGAGCCAGACTTGAAAAGTGTTCATCCAGCAGCACAATCAGAGACATTTAAGGCACTTGATGGTGTTTCAGAAAAGGAGATATACCGTGAGGATATTGGCCCCAAAAAAGTGTATACAGTATTGTTGGACATAGAGCCGCCTGAGTTCCTCCCACAGGACAATGTCGGAGCCAGCAGTCCAGATGTACTCAGCTGTTCGCACGGGGCTGAGCTTACAGAAGTTTCAAGTGTTCCTGAAAAGAAATCTGGACTTCTTACAACATCAGTGAGTCCAGAATCAGATAAAACAGACTTGAAAAACGATGATTTAAAGAGCTGTGCATTCAGTGAGTCTCAAGAGACAGACTCACTGCCAGAAACCCCCCTGGCATTAGTAAGTACAGAATTGGAGGTTAATTCCACAAGTGCCAAATTATCATGCAAGGAAAAACTTGAAAGCCATGAATCAATGGCCAATGAGGTGTCAAATTCCTCCAGATCATCTGGCACTGCTGCTAAATTTAAGCTCACCAGTGCACACGCAGCAGAAACAACATTTCTGGTTGTCAAACAAGAGGAGGCGACAGATTTCTGTCACGCTGAAGAGCAAACAATGAGCTCAGTCTTGTGCACTGTGGAGGGAGATGCCTTAACTGCAACACAAATACCTGCTGGGGACAGTAAACAGGTTATTGTTGCTGACACTGCAAAGATCACAGGAACAGGACAGCTGGAGGAGGCAGAGGGAGGAACAACAGCAAAACAAGCAAGTGTAAGCCCAGAATCCAAACTTTTCAAAGTGCGAAAAAGACGAGACAAAGCTGCGCCGCTGTTTGAAGAGAGTGAATGGAAGATTCCCGCTTCACCGGAGGACACAGAGGTGACACAGAAACAGGTAGGTGTCAAAAATAATATTTTTCTTTTTTGAATTATCATCCTTCTTTTTCCTCTCCTTCTCCTTTTCCGCTTTGATATTCTTATTTTTTCTTGTCTTTCTACTCCAGACTCTTCTTCTTCTCGTTTTCCTCTTCTTTGTCTTTAATATTTCTTCTCCTCTTCTTCTTCTTCTGTCTTTTTTCTTCTCCATCTCCTCTTTCTTCATCTTCTCTCCTTCTAGGTCTTCTTCTTCTTCTTCTTTGTGTGTGTGTGTGTGGGTGTGGGTGTGGGTGTTCGTGCAGTCATGTGAGTCTGTGTGTGTGTGTGTATGTGCATGAGTAGAGGTTGGTTTTTATGAAATTGATTGGAGAGGCACTTTTTCTGTTCTTCTTTCTTCTTATTCCCTTATTTTTTCTTACAGTACATTTGTTTAATCATCCTTCTTTTCACCTGCCCATCATTGGCCTCATTGGTCTCTTTTAATGTAGAGGTTTCCAACCTTTTTGAATCATGAAGCCCTTAAAATAAAGTAATGTCTTTTTTTGCCCTTCATCACCTGTTATGACCATATGTCTATTACTAATAAACAGTTAAATAAAAAAGTGATTTTACACTTGTTCCTAGGCCTAAAGAGTTCAAATTATGCAGCAAATATCAATCACAACCAAAGTCTAGACAATAGGAAGAAATGTTTCCAATTACTCATTCAGTGACCCCTCAAATTTCCTTTCCTTCCTAAACAAACAGGGTCTTCTTTGACATTTATAAACTACTCTTCTTTCTTTATACCTTCATGTTTGAGAGGGTTTGTTCAATGAACCTTTGGTATTTCTGACATTTTGTGAGTGTTATTTTATTCTAAATCCAATCCTAAATTTAGCTCAATCTTATTTGCTTTTTGTATATTTCTTCTCCCACCATTTGGCATTTCAGTGTCCTACTTTTGCCAAAGTCCAGTCATAGCGTTGTATCATCCACCTTTTTGTGGAACGTTGTTCGGCCAGTGAAAAGAAATGTATTTATACAGTTACATCAAAACGACATATGGCTGCTCTTGTCCTAATCACTAAGGCCACTAGAGGTTGCTGCCCAGAAATTAATATAAATACATAAATATAGGTAGTATTAAGCTGCTTGCATAGACAGCCTACGGTATATGGCTGTGTTTTTGTATGAGGGCGGGCTGTATTTTTCTAATGACAGATGGAAGATATCCATGTTGAATGTTGCCTTGTGTATTCCACAAAATGAATCAAAAATTGCACAAAACAAAATGATTCTACAACAGTGTGCAACAAAACACAAAATTGCAGGATGAACAGTGATAACAAGCCTCACACATACAAAAAACATTAGCCCCCTGAGTCATGCGAAGGAAGATCTGACAAAAAAAAATCAATCCTGGAAAATGATACCAATAGAAATTATTTTCCAGGGCAGCCTACATTACTAAGACTGATAAGAAATGAGGCATGAAAGCAAAAATATAGTTGATCTACAGACATCTAGCCTGCAATGACATATAGAAAAACAAAGGAAGTAAAAGGTGTTTAATACCAGTTTAAAAAAAAAATGAGCCAGTGGCCTAAAAGAGAGTAAAGACATACACATTAATCGTTAATACTTAGTTTTTGTCTCCAGCAAATTTGCTAACTTTCAGTATCTGCAGAAAGTACAGTACGTTACCAGCACCTCATCCCCTTTTCTTTGGTGTGAAGGGACCACTTAAATCTAGACTTTATGTTGGCAATGTTTGCACTGCTCTTCAGTCATCAGATGGGTTTTGAGAAGTGCCAGCAACAGTACTTAAAGGAACTGAAACATTTCTCACTAGGATAACCTGTCATTATTGGGATTGATAACAGTACGCCTTCTCACTGTTAACAGCTGACATTAGCTTCTAAGGATGAATAGCTGAGAGTCCTAAAATGTGCCAAAATATGTTTTATTAAAGAAACTGCAAATTATGCAGCCTTATTTGACAACTCAGAAATATTAGACGGAGTTGCAATGAGGAAGTCAAGAAATTGTGTGTATAAACGACAGCTGCTTGTTTAGAGTGATCATAATTCAGAGGACAGTTACAATAAATATATAAATAAAATAAAAAAATACACCAGATATCTGAGGTCACTTATTCCAATTTATTTAGTTTATTTTCCAATTCTTATTTCATTTAAAACACTTAACATTTTCACTATTGAAATTACATCAGTACATCAGTACACAGAAACAGAAACTTTCACACGTGTTGCAGTATACCCAGCTTGTGTAAAAGTATTCAGATATATGACAGATTTTACTTCAACAGTGCAATAAGGAATGTTTCTTTCATACTGTCGGTTAAAGTGCAGTAAGCTTCTTGAAAGAAATAGTTATTTCATTCATCATCCTCCACTTATAATTCTTATATTGGTGATATGTAATGTTGGCACTACTTTTGAGAAAGAAATATTTGACTCAAACTGTTGAGGATAATCTTCTCTGTTCCATTTCCTCAAAGCCAATCAGAAACCTGCTGTGCATTTTCAAATCCTCCTCTCGCTCTACCTGCACCCTGCTCCAGGACACACCTCGGTCATGCCCAAAGTATTTCACAAGGCACCTCCCCTGTTTGTAATCCAGTAACCTAGCAGTTCATGTCATGTTTTGGTGTTTGCCCTGTCTAACCAAGTTATAACAGATCACTTAATTTTTTCGAGAAGCACGGGAGGAAGCACATATATAGATGAATAGAGTCCTTCTCCCTGGGGGCAAACTGCTCCCCAGTCAGGCACATTCTTGTGTTAACTGCACTGACTCGCCGGGCCACCAGCAACATAGTAATATATACCACTGTGAAGCAGGGAAAGAACAGGAAGCTCTGTTATTATCTGTGGACAAACACGGGAGAGAGGGAGGCTTCAATGTGACACCACCCCTGTCGTCTGTGTGTACGTAGCGTCAGATCCAAGAAAGCATGGAGACTGAGAGGACGGCGCCAGGTATGGCAGCTGATCTGCAGGTCGGGGAGGCGACAGGTGGATCGCCAGAGTCCTGCAAACACATGTCCACCATGCAGGATGTTTTGTCTGAGATCCAGAGCTTGGTGGAAAGAAGCAACATAATAAATGTAAGTATCAGCTGATTTTAATAAATAGAAAAACAGCTTGCTTGCACCTATTTGAATTAGTTCTACTGTTACAAAATGTGTTGCTCTGACTGCTGACCAAATGTTTAATTCTAAGCTGACTGGAGTTAAAGTAAAAAACATGTTATCTAGTCAATGTTTGTTGCAATGATGTGTTTCTTGTGGTTGCACTCAGTATGTTTAACCCTTTGAATCCTGGATCGACATCACTTTCTCGTGCTGCATTCAGACCCCTAAACAAGTGTTTGAACCTTTGAACCCTGGTTTGCTTTCTTTTGAAAACATGGGGCAAAAAGCAATTAACAACTTGGCAAGAAACATTCTGCAAATTGCTAGAAATTAATAGCTCAGAAAAACTTCTTTTAAAAGAGAGGGAAAAATGTCCAAAAACTACATTTATAATTATAATAATTATATATTTTAGATAAATATTATTACCTTTATGCACTTTTATTTTAGGTAATTTCCTCCTTTTTTGTCTTGCTTTGTTTTTGGTTATTTACTTTTTCATTTTTTCTTTGGTGTGGGGGTTGATTTCATAGGTAATTTTCTTGACTAGCTCACTATGTTATTCCCATGTTTTCTAAAGAAATGAAGCCAGTTGGCTCAGGTTTCAAAGGGTTAATGAACATAATCTTCATTTAAGCATTTGAGATTTATCATTTTCGAACATAACTGCACAGCTCAAAGTGGTCAGAGAGGGCAAGAAGTCTTATCTGTTGATAAGTCAATAGATAAGAGCAATGGTGTTTTGATGGATGTTTGTATTCATTCCCATGATTAGGCTGACAGGAAGGACCACAGGACGGACCCATGAGACACAATGATTTCCTGCAGGGTCATTAGTGGGTCTAATTGCTCAGAGTATACAGTCTGTGACTTCTGGTGCCACAGTTTGACTCTTTTTAAAAAAATTTTGATGCCAAAAGTGATATTGTTTAATTTTGGACAGACTATTCATCATGCAGACATGTATAACTGTAAAAAAAAAGAAAAAAGAAAAGATCTAAAGCAAACAAATGCGTGCAACTTTTTCTGTATCTGCTCATATCTGGTGCCTCTGAGGACCATTTTTTAAACAAGTCCTTTTTAAGAAGGCAATCGGGTTTAAGGTTGTATGCAGGAACACAGAAAACTGTTATCTTATAACCTTGTTTGCTTTTCTTGTTCGCACCCATTTCAGATGTTAAAAGGGTGCGATTAAAATTAAGAAAAACGGTCAACTGCTCAAATTTGAGGAACTACAACAAAGGATTGATTGGTATTGTTGCTTACAAGGTAAACATGTGGAAAATAGTTGGTGATTGATGTTCTGTTGATTGACAAATAGATAAATCAACCAATTGTTTTATCTTTAATGACAGTAAGATTAAAAAATATGGCCCTTTAATACAGTGATAAGGGCACTCCAAACATACTAGTCGGCGTAGTAGGACCCTTCTAATCCATATTATTGGCATTAAGGATAGATCCACAAGTCAGTCAACAGAAAATTAATCTGCACCTACTTTGGTAATCAATTATTCATTTACTTTTCAAGCAATAATACCATACATTGCCATACATGCCTGAAGCTTCTTCAGTGGCTCAGGTTCGAGTCCAGCCCTTTGCTGCTTGTCACCCCCTCTCTCTCCCACCTTTCCTGTCTCTCTTCAACTGTCCTATGAATAAAGGAAAAATGCCCTAAAAAATATTCTTCAAACAAACAAAAAAACATACATTCCCTTGCTCCAGCTTCTCAAAAATGAGTATTTGACTGTTTTTCTTTATTCTTTGTGATAGTAAATAGATTTTGGGCCGTTGGTCAAACAAACAAGCAGATTAACTGACACACAGTGCTGTTCCAAGCTTCTTGTGTCATAATGGTTGTCGTGCTTTTTTTCATAGCGGACACCACACATTGATTTGAACTGGTACCTGAAGTCCTCTCCTGGTGAACCAGAGATTCGTTTGATACGAACTGTCCAAAAAGTTCTGGCATGTCGCTATCGACCAGCACAACTCGATGTCACAGCAATGGCCGAACAACTGCAGGAGGCAGAGGTATGATGCTCCTTTGTTTACCGTTTTCCTTCTTTATGACAAATACACATGGCAGAGAACTTCATTTTGGGGTATTTGGTTTTTTTAAGTGAAATAAAACGAGCGTAAAATGTAAACTTGTATCTATGTCTGTTCTTTCTGCCGTAGGACTACAGGCGCTGTGTTCAGGAGCAAGTGGCTTCTATGGAAAGCCTGAACAGTGCCAGTATTTGTGACCCAGATGCCTTGAAAAGAATTGAAGGGCAGTGGAGTGCTGCACTGTTGGATGCCTCTGCCACAGTGCAGGTCAAAGCAGCACAGCTGGATCATATCAAACAGTATCACAAACAGATGAAGATCACCAGAGCTTTCATGGAGGTTGTAGCAGCTGAGAAAGACAAAATGAACTTGTGAGTAATTCTTTGGTTTAAAAGTGAGCTTTTTATGAACAATATATTCTGCCAATTTTTACGCATCTTTGTATCAAAACAATGTGGGTAGTGTGTGCAGACTTCTTGTTAACTTGCCTCCCTCTAACCAGTGCCTAGATAGCCCTTCTCCCTCAAGAGCAAAACCCTTCCAAATGAAATATTTTACAACATTTGGAGGACTTTTTCCAGCTCGCGGGCTGTTGCTCCAACTACAAGCTGTACTCCTGCATTTTCTGCCTGGACAAAAAGTGTGCCCCTTCCTTTCTCTTAAACTCAGACTGAAATCCAATCAAACGGTAAAACTAGGCAGTGCTGATCCAATATAAATAAGATTATGTTACTGCACTGCCGTTTTCTCGCCTAAAATGTTTCAAGACACATATTTGAATGTTGTGTTTAGCTGTAAAAGTGAGAGTTTGTGAATTGGAGTTGGGCATCATACTGCATCCTGCAAAGTGAAAACAGAGATCAAAAAGTGAAACTAAACAGCGCTGATCAAATATAAACCAAGACTCTGTTACTGCCTTGATTATTTCTGGCCTCAAATGTTTTCAGAAACATATGTTAGCATATTGTTTACTGTAATACAAGATCACCGTCCACCATTGTTTCACTTGGTCCAAATGACATTAGCCTCCAGGGAGCATCTGGTAAGGTAACTACAACTTCTGGTAGTTGTAGGGTTTATCCTCTTGAGCAAAATGTTAACTTAAAAGTATTTGTTTGGGTACCTGATACACAACATGCTCATGTTGTTTTGTTGTGTTGTTTTGTTTGTTTGTTTTTTTTTTTTCAGAAATACATTGGGAAGCAGTGCCCTTCAAGCTGACAAACTTCACGCCCTGCTGCAAACCATGGTGCAGAAAAAAGACATGATAGAGGGGCTCCTCCATTTAAGTGGCCAGTTGTCGGTCCACTTGAGCAACGCTGAGAGTTCAGGTGCTCTTCTTGCCCAGCTTGGAGATGTCCAAGAGGAATGGCGGCTTTTAGAAGGAAGTATCAAACGAGCTCTTCAGCACGCCTCAAACTCTAACTCTCAGTCTTTGCTCCTAATAAAAGAGGCTGAATTGCTTAAAGCCAAGCTCGAAGCTCTTCAGACATCCAACTTTCAAAGCCATGATGGCAAAAGCGCTTTAGAATTTGTTTGTCTGACTACAGACCTAAAGCTGTACAACCAGCTTTATCTGCACTTACAGTCCCAGTCTGATGCTCTTGTGCATTTCTCTCTTGGTCAGAAAGAGAAGGATGAGATCAAACGTAACCTTCAGGAACTTGAGTCCTTGTTAAATGTCATTAAGAGCCAGCTTGACACTTCCACCCACAGCTGTGGCGGCACTTCTTCAACTAAGATCAACAAGCAATTACAAGACCTGATCACATGGGCCAAGCAGGCGGAAAACCACATCTCTATTGGGGAAAAGTTAGCTCTTTTCCCAGAGGAAGCACGTATTCAGATTGCTGAGATGAAGAAATTTCAGACCGATATTTGGTTCAGAAGATCCAAGATGCACAAAGAAATTGAGCAGATGAAAGATGTAGCCTCTGATATGGAAAAGGAGGAAAGTGACCAAGTGTTGAAGACGGTAGAAGACCTGTATGAAGCCATTGCGGACAGCTTGGATCATGTTCTTGACACCATGAAGAAAAATCTGCAGCAGAGGGAGAAACTGTTATGCCAGCTTGCAAGCATGGATGCATGGCTAGCAGAAACACATGCTGAAAGAGATCCCTGCACCCATGTTGACAATGTTTCCAAAGCCAACATTAAAAAGCTGCGGAGTGAGATGGAAAGTCACAAATCAGCCACAGTTGAGATAGAGAGCCAGCTGAAACTGGTGAAAGCAATGGAAGAAAGTTGCAGGGGAATAGCTGCAGGGTTGAGTCCAGGAGAGAGCCGCTACCTTGTCAACAGACTGTCAGGTCTTTGGACAGAATTAGATGGATTGTTAGCTCATGAGAAAGCAGCCAGCTGGGAATTAGAGGAGTTGATTCATGAGCGAAACTCTTCAGATGAGGAGTTATCGACCATCCAGGCTAGCTTAAAGCAAATCTCCTCTGGTTTGGAGCAGCAAAGATTCCCTTTAAAACAGGAAATCCTCTTAACAATATCACATTTGAAGCACATGCTAATGGAGCATCAGTGTCAAGTACAAGAGCTTCAGCACTGCCATGAGGCCAAGCGAAGCTCCCTGCTGTGCACCATTGGAGAACTGCAAGACCAGTGCAAAGCCATCAGTATTAATACCACTGAGCAAGACAAATATCTGCACCTGAGGAGCCAAATGGAGGATTCTAGGGACATCGCCAAAGAGCAAATCCATCGTGCCAAAGATAAAACAGTCAGCGTGGTGGAAAGGTTCAGACTATGCCAAACACTCTTGGTTGAACTCCCGTTGGTGAAGACGCAGTGTCAAGAAGCGGCAGACCAACTGGAAGCCATAGCTCAGGAGCTGTACCCATCTGAGCTTAACTCAGAGAGGCAGAGGATCCACCGCACTGTGGAAACTTTAGTCTCCTGGGAGCATTCTGTCACAGATGATATCAAGAGGCTTGAGGCCAAGCTTCTGCTATCTCTGTGTTTTTCCTCTGAGCTTCCTGACTTAAAAGAGCTTTTCCGAAAAGCAGGAGTGGAGTTGGAGGGAGCTGAA
Organism: Plectropomus leopardus; assembly: GCF_026936395.1. Classification (NCBI taxonomy): domain Eukaryota; kingdom Metazoa; phylum Chordata; class Actinopteri; order Perciformes; family Serranidae; genus Plectropomus; species Plectropomus leopardus. The sequence continues at coordinate 21,343,095 of NC_142191.1, read as the reverse complement.
CCAGTAAATCCAGATGAAAAAGCCATAGATGTTGCGCTAAGAAGAAATTGGGTTATTTGGAGAAATATGGAGTCTGGAATGAGGGTGTTGAAAGGTCTAGCGCGCAAAGAAAAAGTAAACCTGAAGAAATACAAGGACCTGTTTTCTCTTAGGGATGCAACCATGCAAGAGTGCCATTTACGAATGGTAAGCCTAAATGTTGTGGAATAATCCAGCCTGTTTTTGAGAACTTTTAATGTTTCAGTCTATACTTTTGTGGGTTGTTTCTCTGAACTAAGCTTGATCATGTAACATGTATCCAACAGGAGAGTTTATGCCAAGCGAGAGAATCCCTGAAAGATTACCAGTGGGCTGCTCGGGGAGCAATCGGCTTCCTTCATAATGCTGAAGCCACCTTTTTATCCGCTCCTGGGGGGTTTCTGGATTGCACTGAGGAACAAAGACAGACTCAGCAGGCTCTAGAAGCTCTTGAAGATGGATTTCAAGCTCATATCAGCCACCTTGTGGATCTGGTGCCACAGCAACCCTGCCTGTCCCGCCCAAAGACTGAGCAGCTCCACATCAGCATCCTCAGTCAGTTGTTGGTTGGAAGAGCCATACTGGAGGCCCAGGCCCAGCTCAGGCTGGAGTCCTTGCAGAGGTACTGGCTGTTCTCACCTCATTGAAGTGCTCTGGTATGGCTTTTCTTGTGATTATTTCTCTGGGTTTTAGGTTTTGGTTTTTTTTTTTAAAAAAAAACAACATATTTCTTGCAGGTGTGAAATAAGTCAGCAAAGCCACATGAAGTGCCATGAAGACATACGTCAACATCTTTCAGGACTTGAAGCCAAGCTTTCAGAATGTGCTGCAGGACCAGTGCTGTCGTTTGACAAATGTGTTATCCAACAAAAAGGAGCCAAGGCAGGTTTGATGGAGCATGCATTTGTCTAAAATATAAGATTTTTTATTGATGTTTTTAACAGAAACATCAGAACAAAACACTCCAGTAAAGACAAAGGGAGAGAAAAAGTGCCTTCACTATACCAATTATATGAGAATCTATTAATTCATTATAGCAGGTAATATTGGATCTTCTTGAACCCTGCACAGTATAGATTTTGTCTATATACTACTGATTAGCTATTAGGAATCGTAACAGCATGGGTCTATGGATGCCTCTCTGGTCCGGACTAAAATATCTCAACAACTTTAGATTTCCATGTGATTTTTTACAAATGTTCATGAGAACCAAAGGAAGAATCATACAGACTGTGGTGATATCCTGAATTTTTCTATCTCACCACAAGCAGGCTGGGGGGCTGGTAGGATGGATGGATAGCATGCTGATTTAGTAATTTAAGCACCTCTGTGTCTAAGTAGCAATATAATAATAGTAGGAATATCAACTTTACTGTCATCACAGGAATTTATTGAATTTTTTTGTAGATGTGGATCATGCAACAGTAAAGGAATACTGAAAACTTTAATTTGAGCTTTATTTCATCTCTTCATTTAGCTTCTGATGGAAGATCTCCGCAGCCTCGCTGGTAAGATTGAAGAACTGAGAGCTGGATGTCCGATGCAGGGCTGCGGGGTTGGAAAGGGCGGTGAACTGGGCGCCCTCTGGAGGCGCTGGGTATCATTACGCCGTGGTGTCAGCCTCCTGATGGCACACGCAGAACAGAGAGGAGAGGAATGGCAGGACATTACTACAAGCGTGAGTTTTACCACAAATCATTTTAAAGCTTTTGTATATATGACCTGACGGAGCCTAATTTTCCATAACATTTAGAAAATTAACCCTTTGAAATCTGGATCAACTTTCTCATCTTCTTGTTCTCTCATGTCTACTATGCCTTTCTCTTGGGAAAGGTTACTGCGTTAAGCAACTTTTATTGTTTTCTGAGGCAAAACTGAGTTATTGTGACATTACATGCATGACTTAAAGGAAAGGGAAAAGTAATCTATAGATATATTGAGGATTAAATTTCTTTCTCTATAGATGCAGCAGTGTTGCAGCTTGTTAGCCAGTCTCCAGGCTGAGGTTCCCGACTCCTCCACTGTGAGCTTCACTCAGGAGGAACCCCTGGAGCTCCTTGCTCAGGCTGAGATCCACCAGGCCGGGCTGGAGCAGGAACAGCAGGCCTTAGCCTCCCTGGAGCATCGACTGGAGCACGCCCTGAGCTTATCTAGTTCCCAGGAGCCCACCAGCCCTGGACCTGTTGGCAAAACACTAGTGAAGATCCAAGAGAATGTCAGGAGGTGGGGTTTGTTTGATATTCATGATGAAAGTGATTACTCATTAATTCAGAGATGCTGAAGTGATTCTGTTCTCCACAGTTTGAAAGAGAGAAACCTGCTGCTGGTTGCTGCAGCGCAGGCGGAGGAGAAGGAGAGACAGCAAGTCCAAGAGGAGATAGAAGAGTTGGAGCAACACATGTTCGCCCTTCTTCCCACACTGGAAGCCTGTTCGAATCCTTGCAAACAGCAGGCAGGCTCCTTTTTTATGCTTCATTGTCCACACTTGAAAAGTGGAGTGTGAGATTTGTAAGAAGGCAGTTGAAGTAACTGTATTTTATTTTTCATTAATTTTGAAATGATGATTATAATAAGGTTTCATTTTATGTTATGTTTAAGATGTGTTTGTGGGTCTGCTCAGAAGCCATTTACGGTGTCATTGAGAACTATGAATTGCGTTGCCAGTTACAGCTGCAGACCACATTTGGCTTCAAAAATGAAAGACTGTAAGTCGTCCTTTTAAGTCAATGTCGAGCTAAAGTGTCTCATATATGAAAAATTAGCAGGACAGTAAATGGTTTACTGCCAGTCATCCGTCTCAGATAGAGCATATTAAACTTGTGAGGAGGTTGCTTTAAACTTACCTTAAACCTTTAACTTTGTTAAAATTAGTTTAACAAATTCAGAAAGGAGGCGTTTAGAGCTAAACTTTTGACCCTATCACGCAATCTCTCTGGCTTTCATATATCCAGTCCTGCTGATTTTATTTCATGCATTTCCACTTTGACAGGAGCTCAAAAAGGATTTGTCCTCCCAGAAGGCCAAACTAAAATGTATAATGGACGCCGCACAGAGCCGGTATGCTGAGATACCGGCTGATATCAGCAGAAGGTTACAAGAAGTTCAGCTGTCTCTACAACGAGAGGAGGAGAAGGTAACTCAAAATCCTCAATGTCATGTAAACGATCACCAACCAAAACCTCCTGTATTTTTCTAAATGTGTATGTGTGGTCATTCTACAGCTTATGGAGAAGAGCAATCTAGTTAAGAAGCTGGCTCATCAAGTGGCAGAGTTGGGCTCTGGTATGGAGAAAGTGAAAGCAATACTGGAGCAAAAAAGTCTAACAGTGAATGACGCTCAAAATGCTCTCAAGGTGTGTCTTTTTCTCGCTTTATGTTTGCTTTTGTGTCTGCGTGTGAATGTTATATAAACCTGCTGAAGTCCAGGAGTTGAAAGTTTGAACACGTTGTCATATTTTTCATGAATGTCTTGTAATTTTGTAGAAATCAAAAAGTTGTCTCCATTAAACGTAATGGCATGGTGGAGTAAGCATACAGGGGTTACTTCTTTCCTTGAATTCTGATGTTTGCACACAGCTGCCAGCTGCCAGTAGTAGCCTCTTCCATAAAGGTGTAGGTTTCGTTTCAACATTTGGGGGAAAATATATGAAATGGGTGGTGGGTGGTGGCTTTTTCGTCACCATTTTATGGTGTCAATGTCATTTTGTCAAAATAAATTCCCTCTGCTTCTTTGATGTTTTTGTTTTGGGAGACAAGTGCCCATGTTCTAAATATTGAGTGGTGTGTGTGTGTCCCCAAAAATCTATCTATCTATTCCTATGTCTACTAGCTATGCTATGTTATTGCACAAGTGGATGTAGGCGAAGGTAGGTTTCTCTCTTTCAAACTGGCGAAGAAGACAGTGGCTAACTTACTAATTACCATGTTTAGAAAAAACAGCCACCGCTTCCTCAGAGCTGTTGACAACCCAGGATTACTGTGCCACTTTGAAGCCCCTACATACTCTGCATTGTTTGCTCTCTAGCATGTGTGGGATGAGCTGGATGCGTGGCGCAGCCGCTTGATGCTCCTGGAGAGCGAGGTGCAGGATCTTGCAGAAGAGCATCCAGATCAAGCACACCTCCTTATGGACCAACTCACCCAACCACTGCAGCTCTACCAAAACGCATCGCAGATGACCGAGCAGCGCACCGCCTTCCTCAGCAAGGTCAGGAATACTATTTACTGTGTTAAATGAAGAAAAAGTGGTAAAGTGAAGTCTCAAACACCATGGAACAGGAACCATGGTTTGACTTATTAAGTACATTAAAAATCCACTACATTATAGGTGCATCAATGTGGAAAATGGCTTCTAAAAATCTAAATATCTATTTATAAAACCTTCTGCTTCCCTATATTTTCTGTACTCCTTTGACAGATCCCTGACTGTCTTCAGGAGTTTGAAGACATCCTTTACAGCGGCACATGCTGGTTGGACGAGGCTCAGTCATGGCTCTGCGCTCCCTGCTGCTTCACAACAGCCAGAGGCCTTCAGAATCACGCAAACTCCCTGCAGGTCAGTGATACTGAGTTAAAGGCAAACAAACGTAAACTAAAATCTACTTCTACCTGGATATATGTCTGTTTTGTGTTGTGCATTTGTGTTAATAAAGTATATATTTTCTGTGATATGTTTTCATCAGTACCTCTGTCGTCATGGAATTTTCACACACCCTATAAACATGCTGTATCTTTCTTTCTTTCTTTTGTTTTTTGTTTGTTTATTCTTTCTCTGTCTTTATTTTTCTCATTAACATGTATTCATATAAGCACCTATGAATGTATTAAACACCCACATTATAATATAGCTTCCCTTAATATATCTCCTTAATATATCCTTCAATTTTTACATATTTCATGTTAACGATGAATTTCATTTTAAATCCTAAACTACAGCTGGTCCTGGATGACTCTGAGAGGATCAGAAACACCCTGCATGACTTCAGGCCAGTCCTGGATGAGATCTCTGATGTGTGTGACATCAGCACCCACAAGGAGAGGGTGGACCAAGTTGACGAAGAAGTCCAAAAAATGCAACGCCAGGTCCTAGAGCAGCTCGAGCAGCTCCTGCAGGCTGTAGTGGTGAGAATTTTGAAAGAGAGACTTTTCAGGTTGTGAGTGATCCCAAATGGCAGTGACAGGAAACTGCTGGAATGTTTGTTTCCTCAATGTAAGACATGTTCCCCTGTAGTGCGGCCACATTTTGAGATTTTGGGGCTAAAAAACACTGATACAGGACATCTATAGACTTGTAGTAAGGACTGGAAACATGAAAGAGTGTGCAACAAAAGTCCCCAGCCAGAATTAAACCAAGGATATTGTGGCTACACAGTGTGTATTTGTTATATTTACACATGATGTAAAGTCAAGAGAAATGCAATGGAGAGCGTCTTAAAAAAAATACACCGCTTTTAAACAACTAGACTGTTTGGGGATTTACATTCTTGTACATGTAGCATGTGAAGTCAAGTTCCTGAAAAGGTTGCTGGCAATTTTCACTCCAGGTGGTGGAGGAAGTGGAAGCAGAGCTGAAGACCATGGAGAAAAATGTCCCGAAGATCAGAGCGATTTTATCCTCCATGGACGACTCCAACATAACTCTGACGGAGCATCTTCACAACCGACAGGTGACACAAGGCATTTATAATTCTTATCTGCGCAGCTGATTTTATAGCAGTGTACAGATAGAACATTCAAATGGCAGTTTAACAGTGAAGATATGAAACTCTTAGACTAGAAAGGACTTTGAAAACAAGGATCAAAAGAACTCAGTTTTAAAGGAATACTTAACCTGCCAAATGACCATTTTTTAATATCAACTACATGTGTTATTATATGTGGAATTGTGAAGAAAATTTTTTCTTGCATGCTTCAATGTTGAGTGAAGAATCCAAAAATGGGGAAAGTACTTAATGTATAGCAGCAGTTTTACAACAGCAAAACTGTATCAAAACATACCTTTACAAACTCTCGCAAAAATTGTGCAGTTTCATCCAAGTCTTATTTGTCCAGGCGTATGCTCAGTTCTTCCAAACAGACAGCACTTTCCGATGGTAACTAAAAGTGAAACTTATCTATGCTCTCTCAAATGCCAGACTCCACAGACAAAAAATGTAATTTCACTATGCCGAACACAGGAGCTGCTGATCTATGACTGCCTCAATCAGTTAGTTTGTTTGTGTCATAGTGGGACTTTGTTCAATCCAAACTTGATTCAGGTATCGACATTTTGCTGGATTTCGCCCCCCTCCTGTCCATTAAAGGCAATAAAAGCCCCAAAAAATAATCTTAAAAAAAAACAAAACATTTGGCACTAGAGATGTACGAGAAGAATTAGATTTTTTCCTGCATTCTCAAGGTTTTCTATGATGAATCTGCATCTGCCATAGAACAGATGTATGTCTGTCATAGATCTAACATCAAAATAAGTAACAAAAGTTACTGTTTAGTCAGTGATTCTGTTTCAACCTGAAGGTGATCCTGGCCAACATGCAGTCTATGCGGAGGACGCTGGAGGAGATGGAGAGATGTAAAGGAGAGCTTCCTCTCCCACAGGGAGCAGAGGAGAGCCTGCTGGTCTTTTCCAGAGCCAGACTGCTTCTGCAGCCGCTCGAGGAGCTGGAGCAACTCACCCAGCAACAAGCCACGCTGCTGGAGGTACAGCATGAACTCCTAATGCCACTGAACAGAGACAAAATAATTGATTTGATCTTTTAGATTTGGGAGATGAGATTAAAGTTATTTCAAGAAGGGTTACATTTTGCTGATATAACTTTACATTGAACTGTGACTTAAAGGTATACTATCACACATTTTTGCTTTAAAATCTTAAAAAAAACAACAAAAAACCCCAAATTTTTTAATATATTTTTTGAGTTGTGCACTTAGTTATCCCAAATGTTTCCAGCCATGGTCAAATCCAGAGGAATCTGTAATTTTATGTAAGAAACAATGCACTTCATTTGGTTTTCTCTTGGTGGCTTCACATTCCCCCTAACCCCCTCTAATTGCTCTAGCTTCTGAGGAAACACTGGAAACAGCAGCTGTAAAGTCAGAGAGTGAGGAAAAAAATCATACAGTGTGGCAGAATTATATTCAGTAACAGTAATACAGCATTTTTTTGATACACAGAATAACTTTTTTATTACTTTCATGCCATTTTTGCAGCACAGTAATGCAACAGAGACCCAATTTATTGATAATATCACTCCAGCATAATATAATGTGCTTCTATAAGAAGTGGCTCATGACAGCCACCAAGCTAATACATTTCGTTTCATGAGAATGAAATTACATAAAATGAATAACTGTAACTAAATGTAACTTGATCAAACTTAAATATGTTCATAACCACGATTTCTGCTTGGGTCTAGATTTTATCTGCAATGGTGATTATTTAACAATGAAGAAAACAACTCCCATGATCCCACACTATTTCATGACCTTATCGAAGTTCATCTATGCTATTGCTTTTATTAGGAAACCCCAAGCAGATTAAGTTACATACTGTGCTTTTAAATTAAGTGATCAAGGGCGTTTCTTGTTAGCAACAGCTAATTAAACCAGTGTGTATCGTTTATAAAATGTGTCTTTACACACTCAAGATTGTTCTGTGTCTTCTGTTAATAGAGCTACTGTACTTACGGTGTATGTTTCAACATTTCTCACATTCTCTCTCTGTTTTTCTGTCTCTTGTGTCTTTGACAAACATAGAGCAAGATTAAGGCGGAGGAAGAAACCTGTAAGGATCTTGGAAAAGCACAGCAGCAGGACAGATCTCCACAAAAACACTCGGCCCAGGTAATGGTTATCATAAGAAGGTAAAACTAAGGTAATTAAAACATGTCCTCCTTAATAATTTCGTACTGACAATTTGCGGCTGCCTACCACTTAAATAAACCGTTTTGGGGAATAACAGTCACAGCCTCTAAGTCCAGGATTCCCTCTGGTAGCAGAGTTTTGAAGGGTGTTTTCTAAATAAGGAAGATCAGGTAAAACCAGTGACTTTTTCAAGGAAGTTGGGCTTGGTGGTGGAACGAGTGTTCATTAGTAAGACAACTTACTTTCCACTTTTCTTTTAAATCACAATTTTGATCATATTATTCACCCTTGTCACTAAAACCAGGAGGCTTTTGAGGTGCCTAATTCAGAGGAAGAGGAGGATGAGGAAAACGAGAGTTATCACTCTTCGTCCTCTGACACACTAACATGCAGTATTCCAGAGGTAAATCTAAAAAATGATTACAGGTCAGGAGAGCATGTTCCTGGGTGTCTCTTTACTATGGGCTTCATTCCAAAATGTCACACTTAACAGTGTAAAAATTGATCTGATTTAAGCTTAGTCAAAAATCGCCTAATTTCGACCTTTTCACATCCTCACATCCTAAAGATGGGGTGGGAAGTTTTTTTTCTTTCTTTTGGCTTTAATGGGCAAATATAACCAATAAACTTTAAGCATACTTTAATTCAAGTTGTCTGAAAGAAACAGAAGTGTTCTTGGCTCTGTTTTCTGGCTTTAGCAAGTCTAGCTCTTGACGAGAGACTTTGACCAATCACAGGTCATTTTAGACAGATGGCGTTCCTATTGGCTGTTCTACATATTCAGATGCACGTTCCTTTGGTGAAAGCCTGATTCAATGGCAAAAATATCCACCAGAGAAAATTGCTATACCAGCATTGTCAACAACTGCCTACACTGCAGCATTAGCCAAAAAAGGAAGATGGATTTATCAAGAAGAGCCTCTAAAAGAGAGTCTGACAATTAATGCTGTAAAACAAGTGCTAATATCGATACAGCATTTCAGAGATGGAGAGAAGATGTTGCTAATAGTTAAACCTTCTCATAACAACTAAAGACTTACAGCTGCAGCAAATTCAAGTTCATTTTTGTGTAGCTAGCTAGAACCTCAAATTACAGTTAGTTATCTCAAAGGGCTTTACAGGCTCACAAGTGTGCAAACAAAACAGGACAGTAATTTGCACAGAGGGGCTGCTACGGCATCGGGATTACAATCATGATCAGGATGATTGAAATGAATGGTTAGGGCTCGTTCAGTTTAATCTATAAAGACTATGGACAGAGAGGCGAGAGCAGCAGGAGGAGGGTTCATTCTCAATTCTGTTTTTTGTTTTGTTTGTTTTTTCCCAGAAAACGGCCTACCCCAGCTTTAATACTTGATAAGGAATTTCAAAAATATAAGACTAATTCAATGTTTTGGAATGAAACCAAACACTTCTTGGGCTCCCCTTCACATACTTGTCCTCCTTCATTTATATTTTGATTCACTTAATAATTTTCATCTTTAATATTTCTTTTTTTCTATGGCATGGAGGATTTTAGTGGATTTCGCATGTTCATATGAAGCTGTGTGAGGCAGGCTGTCCTATTACCAGATGAATCCACTCTGGTGCTGTCAGAAGCAGCTGCTTGAAAGATGTTGCTGTGCACGCACGCACACACATGCGCACACACACACGGACTGAGAGTGACATGTTTATCTGTGTGTGTGTCGCCGTGTGTGCAGATTCAGTTTGTACTTGTATACTAATACAATTCATGTGTTAGGACCCAGATGAGACACTCAGCGCCTCAGATGTGCAAAGTGAGGATATTGCAGAAATTAAGCCACTACCAGAAGTTCAGGTAAATTATATTTTTGTTAAAGAGATCAGACTTTGGACATGTTGCACATTTGTCCATAACTTTTCAGAAGTCTTTCTTACAATTGCATTTATTTCCTAAGAGTTAAAGTACAAACCTGTTCAGATAAATTGGTGATAATAATGAAAAATTTGTGATATTTTTATAATTCTAAGATGTGTCCGACCTTGTCTTTATGCACTAAGTGTAGCAGAGACTGAGCCTTTTCAGTAAAGTCTTAATCTCATTTGTCTTCCAGGTACTGGAGAGTTTGGCTGGCCAGTTTTCCTCTGAAGTGGAGACGAGCTCAAAAGGTGCTGAAAGAGGTCTGCTCTCTGTGAAGCCTGGGCTTCATTCAAAAGAGTCTGGATTAGAAAATGTTAAAAGCAGATTAATAACAATGGATTTAAAAGATGGCAAAGCATTTGGTCCTAAAACTGTGACAGCTGAGCCACTCATTGCTGCAGCCGCTCCAGCAGCTGAGTGCGAGTTCACTGCTGCAGCCTCACGGGACCAGCATGGATCACCAAAACATGAATCCCTCGTCGCTGACCGTCATTCAAAGGCAGCAGACGCAGTGGAAGACACAAGACTGATTCCTGCAAGACCTATGAATCCGTTCACTGCCATGAGAGGATCTCATGAGTTTATAGAGGAGGGAAGTGAATATCCATCTTTGTTCACAACTCCTCATCAAGACGTGGTAAGTGTCTAAGATGCCTTTTTTCAATGATTTTCCAATTTTTCCCACCTTTTTTTTAAAATTTGTATTTATTATTTTATAATAATTTTGTACAAAACATACATATATAAGCATGTTAATAGTAATAATGTATAGCATAAAATGTATTAGAAAGAGGCAGAAGGGGAGGGGGGTCAAAAGGGTAACGGATGCAATCCTAACTCTCGTTGGAAGATTTCACGGAATTGAAGTGATCCCTAAAATGTAGCCAAATTGTATAAAATTTCTCTTCCTCAAATTTTCTACTTTTTAAAACAAAGTAGCATAGCAACCAGTCAGACATCCATCCATCTTTAAACTAAAGATTTGTGTACCATAAGCGATACTGTTTTGATTGTTTACATGTTTAGTGTGAATTCAACACTCACTAAAACACTGAATATGAATTATGTCTAATGCAGCGTTTCCTGTAAAGGACATTCAAATAATACACAATAGAGAACAGTAAAATAGTTACAATATTTTTTTTTCCCGTTTTTCTCATCAATGTTCAGGTTACTCTTCATGTGTTGAGGGAGCAGAGTGACGTCAGCACCAGTAACACTGGTTTCGAGGGACAATCCCAACAAGCCGTAAAGTCGTCAGAAAAGCCAATCAGGTAAAAGACAAAGCGCCGATTTTATGAGTTTTAAAACTTGCACGCACATAGCAGACCTCACATTACTCAGGCATATTGTTTGTTCCCTTTTGCCCCTAGCTCGGCTGGACATGAAGAAGATGACAAGGAGCAGCTGAGTTGGAGTCGACTTCATACCCAGATCTGTCAAAAACTGACCACTTTGAAAAAAGTTAGGGAGGAGCATCAGATTGACTCAGGAGATGGAATGACCCGCGAAAAGGTGGGGAAAAACAGAGTTTAATTCAGATTTTGAAAAGCTGTTGAGCATAGGAGGGAGACGGGTGAGAGCTGAGATGGGGTTGCAATAGATAGAAGCAATAGTATTTCTAAAAGGTAGATGCGAGGCTACAGTCTTCAACATGAAGCACTGAAAATAGATGTGAAAATGGATAGAGCATTTTCACAGCTTAACCTTTGAAAAGTAGGAGCTGCACTAAAGGAGGAGGACAAGATTGCGTCTGTACTGATTTCACTTTAAGATTTCTAAATTTCCTAGTTCTGTATAATATAATGAGAGGGACTATTGGCTCTTACCTCGAAAAATAAACTTTATTATTGGTTGGATTTGAAGGAAAATTATGGTCCAAAAAATTCCAAGTAAAAATGTATTTGTCCTGATGGAAAAATTAACTAAAGAATTCAGCAAAAGGTTTAACTTTTTGCATCCTGTCCAGTTATTCCTGTAATACATCCTTTCTTTTTCCCTTCAGTCTCTGTGAAACTGATTCTTTTTTTGTTTAGGACGCAGAGAGGCTGACATCAACCGGGTGTGCTTCTGCTGTTCTCCAGCGGACACATGAGTCCATCACCATGCTGAGACAAATAGTACGTACCAGAGTAATATAGTGTCTTATTTTTCCTTCAGTTTTTATTTAGTTTTTTAAATTTTCATTTTCAATTCAGTTTAGTTTCAGGTAGTTTCCAGAGGGGGTTTGCTTGTTTCTTTCTAGTTTTTATTGTTTAAAGTGTTTATTGGTTTATTTATTGGTTTGTGTTTTTTTTTTTTATGTATATGATAGAGGGGTATTTGTCAGGGGTGATATTTAATAAGTTCATAATAATTATTACATTGCAACACCTAATGAAGGCCATTGACATCACAGTCTCGGTATCATGCTGAAATGCCTCCTGATCCTGGTTTTGTTGACAAACTTACATTTTTTTCAGTCAGTTTGCATGTGTCACTAGTCAATATGACTTGTTAGTGGACACAGAGATATCTGTGTTGCTTAACAAGGAAATCAAAATGGCTTATTTTAAAGAAATGCTTTGATGGTTGGTGTTAACAGCAAGCATGTAAAGGTGTGTGGATGTATTTTGTCGTAGTTTAGTAGAAAACTGGCTTAATTCACAGTTAAACAGTTCTCTGAGAATTGTAAATTTAAATGAAACAAGAACAAAGATGTTCCTCACATCAAACCACAGTACTAAATAAAGTTTCTTTATCATAGCAAACATTGTGTGAAGTCATTTTAATCATTCGTTATTTTATTCTCAGGTGAGCTCTCCAGGTGTAAATGAGGAATTGTACCAGGCTGTGCGGAGGGTCCTTCTCTGTCTGGATACTTTGACTGACCTTTTGTTGACCTCTGGTGAAGATGACCCCCAGCTGAGGCTGCTACAGCAGGAGGTGACGGACCATAATGCTACTCAAGCACACAATACAATATCCAACATATCTTCACATTTTGGTGGCTCTTTGTTATGAAAACAGTGTACTGTATTTTTAAAAAAAAGGTGCAAACAGTCTGTTGAGAAAGGACTGAATTTGTCCACTTTTCATTCTAAAAATACTGTTTTTGTTTTTGACTGAATTTCTGTGTAGTGTGTATCAACTGAGCTGGGGACTCTGTCTGAGCTGTTGAGTAAAGTGGAGTGTGAGACCAAACCTGTGCTTTGGAGGGAAAAACCAGAAGCTCTCCACTGTTTGACATCCCTTCAGGACTGTCTGCACACAGTCCAGCCGGTCATTGACTCATCACACAGTCAGCTCATTGCACATCTGGGAAACACACACCAACATCAGGTTTGATATACAAAACAGTCCTAGATCAGTTACATGATGTAATTTTTCACAGCATTAATTACCATTTTAACAAGTTTGTGGGCTGAAATTTGTTTTTTTTATTATGATGCTTAATAGCTGTGTAATTTTTTCTAAATCCACATTTGTAATTTTAAATGGTAATGTTATTGTTTTGATACCATTTCTAATTTATTAAGTTAATGAGTATATTGCCTGAACCAGTAGTAGAAAGTATCTACTAGCACATTTCATACCTGAAAGCCACCCAGTACTATACAGATTACAAACACAAATGATTAAAACAATACAAGCAAGCAGGTAAAAGCACATAGAGTAAAATTATAGATCAAACAATCTAATGCACACATAATATAAACAATAAAACAAACTACCAAATAATTTGATTTAAAAGACAGTAATTATCAGTGATAAAATGGTCAGTCTTTAGCTTGTTTTTCAAAGTGGTCAGCATTGTCTCAAGACTTCTGGCAATTTGTTCCACCTTTACTCAAGCAGTATACTTTAATACAGTATTGAGGTACTTTGTATTTCCATTTTTTGTACATTACTGCATATCAGAGGGAAATGTAGTTAAATAATGTAGTTTTATTTATTTCACAGATACTGGTGACCCTGCAGATTTAGATTTTGCATAAAAAACATAAAATCAGCGACTGAAATATGCATTGCTCTAGATTAAACAAAAAAACATTAAAATATCTCCCTCTAGACCACCTTCAAAATTAAAAATGCTGCTTATACAGCAATGCATCAGTAATAATAATCCAGTAATAAATACTAATATAAAAGGAGAAATTCTGTTGCATAGTTTTTTTTTGTTATTTTTTTCACATAATATTTGGCACTATTAGGATCTGAATGCTTGTTCCACTATTGTTCTGACTAAACAAATAGTAATTTTTGTCACACAGGAGCTCTCCTCCAACCAGCTGTGTATTTTGGACGAGATTGAACTGGGACGTAGTGACATGTTCCCCAGCATTAAGGATGCTCCCAGTTTGGAGGTAACCAGTGCTTTGCAGCTTTTTGTCTGTGTGCATTTGTTTACATATACCTTTTTATATGCACACTGGTATAAAACGCCTTATGAATAGATATTTAAGACATTTTAATTAACTTTTATAACAAAATTACATTACAAGAATGGCCATGTAGATGCTTTCTCTCACTAAGCTCTTGGATTTATTACTGACACACCTTATGACACTGCATTCTTATCAAAAGAATGAATGATACACAGATTTCTCATTGTTATCTTATATGTTTTATTTTTATTTTTTTTACTTTGTACTCAAGTCTCCCTTGTGAATGAGATTATGATCTCAATGTGACTTCCTGATTGAATAAAATATATATTTTTGGAAAGCTAGTGTCAAAGAGAAGAAATTCCAACTATTAAAGGCCGCAACTCCTGCATTATAATTTCTGCTTTCAGAAAATCATAAAGATGAATTTGAATTAAAAATATCTTGACTAAATGTGGAAGCCATAATTAATAGCCGATCTCTTAGTTTTCATAAGAAATCAGAAAAAAATGACATAATACCCACTAAAAATGGTTTGGAGGCCTAGAGACGTGGCAGAAAATAAACCAGCATTTTACCAATCCTGATTACAGACTAATATCAAAGTAGTTGCAAAAGTTAATGGTATTTTCCTTAAACTTTGTGCCTTTTCCTGTATCTCTCAGCGGTGTGTGCTGGGCCAACATCTGAGGGAGAGTCCAGGGGAAAAAGCCAAGCTACAGCAAGTTTCCCAGTCCTTGCTTCAGGGGATAACTCGCCTCCTGGAACTGGGTGAAGAATGCTTAACAAAGGGGCAGACGAGCCCGGTTCACAACCGCAGCCAACTTCAAGCAGCTCTCTGCAGACACGAGGTATCTCACTGTGCTTTCAGTAAGTTCTTCTATAAGCAGGCAAAGACTTGATTTAAACTAGGAACTTTCCCAAGAGTGTGTAGACGCCCCTTGATGGTTTTCAAAGAAACGTCCAGTGCTCAAACTAATGATTAGACTCAAGAAGAAGATATCTAGATCTCAGTCACAGTCAGTGTGTGTTCTCAGTCACTTTCCTCTATTTATATCAGGTCTACTGTACAATTAACCCTTTTCTCTTCTGTCATAAATCTGGTCTCTTGGTGATCCAGAAGCTCCTTCGGGTCCTCAGGTCTCAGCTGGCTTTCGTGCAGCATCTGTTCCAACGCGAGCCAGAAGCACTCAAGTGTCAGGAGGATGAGCGGGTACAGCTGGAAGTCAGAGCCAAAGCTTTGCAGCAACAGGCTTTGGAACAGGAAGTGGCTTCTCAAAGGAGGATCCAGGTTTGTAGTGCACATTTGCTGAGGGCCATATGAATTCATACATAAACAAATGTGGATTTTCTTGCGGAATAGTTCAAGAATTTCTGGGGTCGTTGTGCTCAAATGTTAAAATGGATGTGTGGGTTTATGGTTGGACCTGCTGCAGGAGTGGACCCGGTGGGAGGATAATTGCAGTCGACTTGGCAGGTTGCTGGATGATGCTGAAGCTTTCATCAGCAGCGGGGAACCAGAGGGAGATGATGAGAAGTTAGCACAGCACCGACAAGATGCCTGTCAGGTAAAAACCATGTCACACTGCACACAAACATATTGAATTTCACTGTTGTATCGTCAGACTTCTGCTACTGATTTCCTACATTTCACTGCATGCCTCTTGAGAACAAGCCTGATCTACTGTATATATGTTTAAATTCATGAGAAGGTGAAGGGAGCTGTAGTGATAGAATTAGCATAGTGAAGGAAAGAGAAGAAACTTCTTTTCCAGTGTAGAAAAGAAGATGATCACATGTATATATTCTAAAGCTAAATGCAGCTTATGCATGAAATGGTGATTATAGCCATAAAAAAACAGCCCTTGCAGTGTTTATGTCTCCACGCTGGTGACAGCCGTGGCCAGGGGCGTTATAGTTTCAGGTTGTCCATCTGTCTCATTCTCGTGAAAGCTAGAGTTGCGAAAGCTTGACGAAATTTCTTCAAATTTGGCACAAACATCCACTTGGACTCAACAATGAACTGTTTAGACTTTGGTGTTGGTGAAGGTCAAGGGTCAAGGTCAGTGTAACTTCTTCCATCACATTCTCCTGAATGTGATATCTCAGGAAAGCCCTGAGAGAGTCTTTTAAATTTGCCACAAATGTCCACTTGGACTGAACAATTAACTGTTTAGAATTTGGTGGTCAAAGGTGACCGTGACCTGACGAAACATGATTTTGGCCGTAAGTCAAAATCTCATAGGCTAATAATGAGAAAATTTCACACAAATGTTGAACAGATGATTAAATTACAACATTTTTTTTATCCAGAAGGTCAAAGGTGAACTTCACTGTGATGTCACAAAGTTCTGAAAAAACGCATTTTTGGCCATTATTCAACATCATAACTCATGAGCAGAAGGGGAGACATTTGGTCAAATACTGAATTAATGACACTAATCTTGCCCCTTACAACTGTGCTGATTGTATAGATCTTCTGTGCTGCTGAGGGGAAGATGTGTTTAAAACATCCATGTTCTCAAAAAATGTACACTTATTACCTTTTATAAAAGTCCTCACTGCATATATGAGTCTGGACAGATTCAAATATAAACTGCAACCTGACTGGTTGGCAGAGAGGCATACAACCAGAAGGTGAACTCTAGTTTGATTTTGAGGGACTGACAAATTAGAAGTTTACTGTTAACGTTTGATGTAATGATCTTAAAAAAATCTACTTAGCTCAACTAGAACTAAATTGTATTAAGACTATTAAAAAACATCCGAGTCATCAGTTTTGGCCTCATGAATAAAAAGAAAACATGAAATATCAAAATGACGTCAGAATTAAAGCCACAATGCCAATAAGCAGTTTTAGAGTGAAACTATTTTGAGAAGCACAACCTCCTTAGCGGAGGTAATTATTGAGTTTATACTTCCTTCACAAGTAGGCTAACGGAGGTCAAACGGAGGATGATGCTGGTGTTTTTTTGGGTTCAGCCTCCTGAGATTGGTAGATTGATAATACCCTGGTCATAAATCTTACATTTAGCTGATTCACATTTTTACAAATTTCTCTTTCTCTGTTACCTCCAGACATCACATTTGGGAGATGATGTTCCTTTAGACCACTTTTTTAAAGTTTCTCTTTTCCTCGGTTGTATTTATAGTTTTTCAAATTGCATTGGGCAAATTGGAGAGACATATTTGTACAGAGACAGAAAAATCTGTTGCCGTAGCAGTGGAAGAGCTTGTTTGAATGAGGTGAATCAGTTATTTTTGCAGTGTGATCATTTAGTTTAGCCCTGTAATCCTGTTTGTTATTCCCTCTGTCTTCTTTTTTTCTTTTCACCTTTCTTTTCACTTTTCCTTTATCCTCTGCCATTTTACATTTCACAGAATCACACTCTTTTAAACCACAGTTTTCTCTACTTTACCTCACAGTTGGTCCATACTCACTCTTCAGTTATTAACGTGGGGTTGGCTTGTTGAGAGAATCTCACAGAGTTTGATGTAAACTCAGCCTAAGCACTGATGGTCCTTCTTTTCACTCAGCAAACATTGGTCCAGCTGGATGAGAGCAGAGCTGCTTTAGGACTTCTCCTGGATCAGGGGAAGATGCTGCAGACAGAGCCAGAGTTTGCTGCCACAGTCAGTCATGCAGGAGGCGCTCTGGAGCTGCGATGGCAGAGCGCTTACAGACGGACAGAGCAGGAGAGTCAGCGCTGCAGAGATATCCAGGACAGCCGCACCAGGTGGGAACAAGTGCCAGTTTTTGTTAAAATAAAAGACAGACTATTGACTTCTCTGCAGCAGTCATCTATCAGTGTCGGCCAGGTAGGTTCAATAATTGCAGAGCATTATTTTATTGTAAGGAACAAACACATCAGCATTTTTTATGTATACTGACTGAAAAATATTGTATCAGAAATTTCTCCAGAACTTTTAAAGCAACAATTAGGCATCTAGGAAGGAGTTTCATCTCATGGGGTCAGAGGTCATTCTGTGTGTTTCATCTGAAGTTATGGCCGAGTCATGTATTGATATTGATGTACTTTAAAATATTTGATGTACTTATAGTATTTTTGATTTTTAATATTTGCAAAAGTCTCTGTCTACTCTTTTTTTCCCCCTTTTTTATTTCATGAAGATCAGTTCTGTCCCTAAGGTATATTTTTCCAAAAAAACAGAGATCAGTCTAGTTGAGTTCAGTCTAAAATGTATTTTTCTTCCCTGAAGAGTATCATAAATGCAGAGAGTATTTTTGAGAGGCTTTGATGGCATTTGAGGGAAATTCTGTAGCAGCGAGGCCCATTTGAAGAAAGAGAAAGCTTAAACTCAAATCCATCACGGTGTGAAATCTCCAAAGACACGTGTACCCTGAACACAACTTTTTTAGGGATACATTAACATAAGGTTTTGGTTATATATCATGATATTCCCTGGGATAAAGTCAGTAAAATTGAAAAATATTCAAAATATAAATATTGAAATATTCCATTTCTAAATTCATCCCTCCTGAAAGTCCTCAATATATTTTAACAACCTAACAATCAGCACTTCATACACTTCATTATGATTATATTTAGTCTACATCTATGACTCCAACCATGAACACATTTGTTCCGCATTGACCCATACCTAAGTCATTAACTCACACTTTTTTAAAGAGCAGTCATGTTCTGCCCTGCTTGATGAACTATCTGTTTTTCTCACCCTCCCCACAGATTCCAGACTGACTTTACCTCAGTCAATGAATGGCTGATTGGTGCCAAGGAACACCAGAAGACTTGGTCAAACTTAGCCGACACCTCTGACCTGAACCAGGAGTGTATTTACAACAATCTGATCAAATTGCTGGTAAGGCATATTGTCAACGAGGGCATTTTCATCTATGAATAACACATGTTTTCTTTATCTTTTGGTGATTTAATCACAATACTTGACACACTTTCAACTCTCACATGACTGACAGTTCAGGTTCTAAATGTTGAAAACAGATATAAAAAATGTACTTTACTAGCTGCTGAAGGGAAACTAGTATTTTTTAACCATTTTTCATGTTTTTGTGTCCGTCATGAATGGGAACAGCATTTTTTTAAAACTGGTCCAGTACTTAGTCAGTGTTGGAAGAAGTATTCAGACCATTTACTTAAGTATAAATGCTAATATCACCCTGTGAAAATACATTGTCAAAAAAGTAGTAGTAAAAGTACCCAATGCAGAAAAATCTTATGAAACACACACACACTCTAAAAATAAAAAACATATATTGTGAATAGTGAAATAAAAAGTACAATATTTTCCTCTGAAATGTAGTGGAGTAAAAGTATACAGTAGCATGAAAAGAATTAAAACAAATAAATTACTTATATCTCGAATTCATACTTAAGTACAGTACTTGAGTAAATGCACTGTATTTAGTAAGAGCCCTGCAGGTGTGAAACCAGCTGCAAGGTAATCCTTCAGGACAATAGTGCACTGTCACTGTATGTCCACTATAAAAGCTTGATTTTGTAACTAACAGGCTCAGATTGTTATTGCTGGTGTCTGACAACATTATGGATTCTGCAGAGCAATACAGTGTTTTTCTTTACCTTTCGTTTGATCTGCTCTGTATGTTATTGTGTCTAAGCAAGTCTCACTCAAGGAGAACTATCATTCTGAAGTGTCAAGACTCGAGTTGTTGCAGGAAGATAATGATAAACAAAAGAGATCAAGCAACAAATAAAAAAAACACTTCTAATACCAATCTGATTCTGCCAGTGGCAAAAACAAGCACTTTTAGTGGATGTACATTGACAGTGTGCAGTTGCATCAAAAGGGTTACATTGCTGCCTGTTTTGCAGCTGATGGCTGCAACACTTTAGTACAATACTGCCAATTTCAAAAATTGTTTTTCCCATCAGTCACTTGGACACACAAATATGGGAAAATAGCGTGAATGTTAAAATTACCAAAGTGTCCCTTTTAAGATGCATTGGGAAATTAAGATGCAGTCATCAGTATTAAATGCATTAAACACACATGACAGACAGGTTTTCTGACACTGGTCTTATTTCATCCTACAGGACTTCTCCATGGAAACTGAAACCATGTTAGTTCAGAAGGTGTCGGCAGCCAGGGAGGCCACTCAGCTGCTCCACCTGAGGGAGGCTGATTGTCCCAGACTGAGAGCTCACCTCGCCCAGCTGGAGGCCAGCTGGAGCCAGCTGACCTCTGACCTGTCCAAGATACAAGACCAGTTGCAGCAGGTACAATAGTTATGTTTATCATATTTCACCTTTGCATGAGAAAAAACTGTATTTATGATGGTTATATTTCACATTTGCATGAGAAAAAACAATATTTATGATGGATATATATATCACCTTTGCATGATAAAAAAACACAGTTTGAAATGTATGGTAGCTGCACTGTAACTGTGAGATACACTGTGGAATAATTAAGTAAATAAATTATGGTCGCAATGCCTTTATCCCATACCAGGGCCATCAAATGTCTTATTAACTTTGCACAGTACTATTTTCCATTAAAATATAATGGTCTAAATTCCATAGGAGTGCTGTTGGTTTTCAAAAATAATTAGGCTCTTGGTTCCCAGCAGTGAAGGGGAGTGTAAACCCTGTTGAACTCAGTTTTGAGGGTGATTTAGGACCAGGAGTTTGGGAGGACTTAAAAAAGCATCAAAAGACATTTTTATTTTTTTCTTACCATTTATCACTAGTGAATGGAAACTGGTGTTTTACCTTATAACAGTTATTACGTCACTCCTGCCAGGTTTGTCTTGCGGAAGGTTCATTTTAATGTCTTTTATTTTGGCAGTCACGACAGAGGTGGATGAAAGATCTCATCCGCCAAAGAAAGATTAAATAACTTGGACAAACACAAAAGTTAGATTGTAATAGAAGTGATTACTACTGTAAGGTTATCTGGCTGGATTAATTAATTATATACAAAATGAAAGCAAAGTTGCAAAAGCACATACGTGTATCCACGTGTCCATGCATTTCCAGAAACAAAAGCTCACAAACACTTTTAGCCAATTGGCATGAACACCAGCAATCTTCACACAGAGACACATACATACTTGACCTCCATGCCAAATTTCAGCTTCTTTTGACAAAAACTGTGGCCACCAAAGGGTGACTGACCAACAAAACAGGCTTTGGAGCTTCTGGTGCATCTAACGCCAGTTAAGTAAGAGATGAGAAGTACTTCATGTAAAGGTAAAATCACTTTCTTCTCTGTGGTCTGGTGTGTGTTAGCGGCTGATGACTGCGTGGCCGCCGGTGAAGCTGCTGTCTGACCTGGAGGACTGGCTGAAGAAGACGGAGGCTCGGCTGAACCAGGAGAAAGAAATGATCCTCAAGGCCAAAGATGCTGCTCAGATTACTGATATTCTGCAGCACTACCAGGTTTTTATACCTCCATTGACTGCTTTTTTTCCTATGCATTTGTTTTAACAGTAGATCTATTTGAATGGTTATTTCAGTGTTTGTGTTTTTATTTGTAATTTTGTAAATTTGAGAAATTTGATTGACATTCAGTGAAAAAGCATTCAAAATTTGCACATTTTCTAAATTTACGTTAATACACAACATAAATCAGCCAAACAAATTCTGCATAAGCAGACATATTTTTTAAATGACTTTTTAAGTTTCTTTTCTTTGGAAATATCTGACGAAATTTTGCTTAATTTGTTTTAAAATATTTTTTCAAATGCAGTAAAAACACCACTAATCATTTGCAGTGCTAAATATAGTAAGGATATATATTATTGCACTGTAAATATCTTTATCGTCAGGCATCTAAAATATGAAGAAATGCAAAAAAAAACAAATTCAGAAGCACAAAAAGGTTCCACCATAACATTAGTGGTGGATAATGCGTACTGATTTCTCATAATGGCAAAAGTGTGGGAGAAAATCATAGACTGATATAAGTAATGGATGCAGCCACCATGACATCACCCTTTGGTTTGTGGACACCTTTTTCGAAGCCTTAAATTCTGCATTTGGCCATCACCATCTTGGATTTTTTGAGCCAGAAGTGACCATGAATGGACGAGAGAGTGGTGCTGTGGAGGAGTGAGGGGTGAATCTGACTCAGACTGTAGTGAAGCCTTGCAGACAGCCTGTTATTGGGGTGCCCATTAGCTCACCTGGTAGAGCGGGCGCTCCATGTACAGGGACCGCGTCCTTGCAACAGCGGTTGTGGGTTCAACTCCAGGCTGTGGCCCTTTGCTGCATGTCATCCCCTCCCTCTCCTCTTTCATGCTCAAACTGTCCGATCCCAATAAAGGCAAAAAAGCAAACAAAATCTTAAGAAAAAAAAGTATGAATATGTATCATTTTAAGCCTTAATAAAATGTAAACAGGAGATTTAGAGACCAAAACCATTTTATATCAGGCTGTAAACATCTTTATTTCTGTAAATATTTATTTTGTAAATTAAATTCTGTCTCAGGCTTTAAAGGCAGGCATGGCCAAAGCGCAGCTCCTTCTTGATTTCCTGAGCCAGTCTGGGCCTCAGGTGGTGGGAGAGGATGTCCGGGCTCTCCACTCCAAACGTACAGTGTTTGCAGAGGAACTTGGTGACCTCAGACTGAAGTGGCTTCACCTTCAGAGAAAGCTGGAAAGCCAGGTCTGTTCTTCAGCTGCAAATACACAGGAAAACACGGTTAAATGTTCCAACTGTAACCTATTCTTTATTTTTAAGTTTAATATGCTTCATTAAGAAGAGGTTGAGATACCAATGCAGTTGTATACAAACAGATGTGCATTTGTTGTGTGCATTTAGGGAAATGCTAAGTGGCTAAAATGTGAAATATAATGTGTGAAACGCAGTGAAAGAGAGCCACCAAGCAAAAAAAAAGCTCAAACATGTTGTGTCAGCACAAAATCAGCAAATGGTTTACAGTGTATAATCACTGTAACCCATTAGTCAAACCATAAACATAACTCAAATCATGTCAGCAACGTTGTGAAAGGCTTGTACTGGGTGACTTTCCAAATGACTGAAAGGAAATGATGCAACTTTTATTTCTACTGAATCAAACTATTCGGCTTTGCCCCCTCAGACTCGTGAAGCTGAACAGATTCATCAGATTTGGGCAGACAGAGAGAGGCGGTTAAAGCGTCTTCACGGCTGGATCGAACGGCAGAAAGAGCAGCTAAATCAGTGGAAACAGCCAACCAGTCAAACTCTGGCTCGTAAGGTCCTGCAGGAGTGGGAGGTACAGGAACAGGATGGAAACAGGTGTATGTTTGAACCGTCTCTCCTGCTGCTGTCCTCTGATCTGAGACTGCTCATGTTTTTCTTCCAGGCTGTTGCGGGCAGAGTGAAGGAGGCGGCTGCAGCTTTGCAAAAGTTGAAAGTCACACGAGTGCATGTTGAAAAGGAAGAGGATCACCCTTGTGATATCTCCTTCTCTGGCCGGACAGAAAGTGTTTGTCAGGCTTCTGGGGATCTTAGTCAACAGGTAAAAATAAATATGAGACAAGAAAAAAGTTGTGCCAGAGGAAAATAAATAAATGTAATATACCAAGATATTAAGATATACCAAGATGTTGTGTAAATGCAACTGTTTTAGGGAAAACTGAGGAAATGAGAACAGCTAAATATTACACTTAATGACATATTTAGGTCTTCTTGAATTTATGTAGTCGTGTCATATTTGACATGACTACATAATGCCAGCAGCATGCTGGATGATGAACGGACAAATGCTCCAGTCATTTTTCCACCCTTTGAAAATATATTTATGTCTTTGTTCTGCAGTTAGTTGAATAAAAGTTAAAAGCATTATGCAACCAGGTTTCATATAGAGGGTAAGTGTTTGATGTGTATAACTATAATCCTCTGAAATGGTCCAAAGAATAACCTTTAGTTCAATAGTTTATTATTATTATTATCATTTTTATTATTATATTATTATTATATGATTATTATTATTATTACAATAGAAGTTAGAATGTTGTTTGTTTGTTAATATTCTTACATATTTATAATTCAGTTAAGAGAAACTTAATTTATAGTGAACAATAATTTATTGCATAGGGCACAATAAAAGTGAATAGTGAAAAGTTTTGGCGTTTAGACACCATGGTGACATTAATGGGGACGGGAATACCATGGTTAGTTCAGATAAAGGAACAGGAGCTGGCACTGCATGCACTGAAGACTGGAGGTGAATGGGGTTGAGGATGGTCATGTCTATTTTTTCTAAAAAGACAACTGATCACCATAGAGGAGAACCATTTAAAATTGGAAAGTGATGATATGATTGGTTTAGGAGAGATTGTTGTAAAATCTGGTTAGATTAATTTAGAGTGACGCCCATGGTCAGCCGGCAGAGAAGAAGCCAGAGTGAAGCCGAGAGATTTGTGAATGAGTGAGGGTAAATAGTCTTTCTGGCTGAACTTCCACTAAGTTACATTAAAGAAAAGTGCTTTATTTCTTTAAAAGAAGGAATTTGTTCCTCAACAGTATTGATAAAAGCCTTTCAGCTGTCAGGGATTCTGCGTCACCAGACGTCACCCGTCTCCCTTTGTGACCATTTACAGATGGAAGCTGTGAGACCTGCTCTGCAGAAGACCATAGAGGAGTGGAGATGTTTCGAGCGAGATCTAAGTGAGGTTTCACTGCACACCACCAGGGTGCGCTGTGCTCTGCAGCATCAGCCCCTGTTCTCACTGAAGCAGGCCAAAGGATATTTGGACCTCCTCCAGGTGAGCATTTACCATCATATCTCGTACACATGTGCAATGAAAGGCTTTACAGCCACAAAAAAAAAAATCACATGTTCTATTTGATCATAATGACCTAAACATAAATTTAAGGGCATTTTGCAGCTTCAACTGCTCGAATAAGTTGATCAAAAGGCTTGACAGCTTTTAAGCTTCAATTTACAAAGTAATATAATATAAAAGCACTTCCATCTATTTTTGACAGATTTAGTAAATCTGTGGGCATTCATCGACATCAAGCCTTCAGTACCAGTGACAATACTGAGGACTTTGGAGAAGTTCTCACCTTTAAAGTGAAAATATAATTTTTTTTTTCATGCACAGCAGCTCCAGGAGATGGCCGGAAAGGGAGAAGAGCTTTGGGCGTCAGTGGACAAGTCCTATCAGAGTCTAGTGAAGAGTCTTCATTGTGCAACAACACAAATGCTGGATGATCAAATGAGAGGAGAGCAGAAACGGTTAGTGGCCTGACATAACCAAAATAGAATCAGAGGTTCAGATTCAGCAACAAAGTCTGCAAATCACTGCTGTCAAGTAAAAGAAAAAAAAGTATTTCTAAATATGTTGATTCAGATTTTTTTTTAATAGATATAAAGAAGCAGTAAGTAGGATTTAGTGTTTTTAGATTGAGCTTTTTTATATTTACATTGGGAACAGGTCCTCTTCTACAGTTTCAGCCATGTTGCATCCCAGTGTTTCTGCAGTTGCCCAGAACAAAAAAACTAAAACTAGCCTTGGATGAGGCCTTTTGGGTTTTTACATCACCTGAGGGCCACCATAAGTTCTCTCCATTCTTGGAAAGGGTGGGATGAGCAGAGGGGTATTCAGTTGGTTGCAATCTGCAACCTCAGCACTAGATGCCACTAAATCCTTTTTCTATAAGTACTCCAAGATAAGTTATTCCTCTTTTTAAGCAATCAAATAAATACCCACTGGATTATCTTTAAAATGCATTGTCACAAAGCTGATAACTAGACTGTTTTCTAAGCTCACGAGAAGTATAAGATTTTGAAATACATGGGTTTTCAGATGAAACATGAAATGTGTTTTTTTTTTTCAAGTATAAATAATTTCTATTACATATAATACATTACTCATGCCAATACAAGGCCAGCGTATCCTGGCTTACATACCTGTCTAAGCCAGGGTACATCAGAATCAGGTAAAAAAGTAGTGAAAATATTAATTTAAAGATAATATACTGTGTGTTATTTCAAAACGGATTTATGGTAAGACTCTTTAACCTCTGTGTCCTTGTGAATCTCAAATACTGTACAGTTAGTGAGATAAGAGTGCCAAGCTCTGACTGTCAGTTTCATTATTTTTTCACCTGCACTAAAGTGTAAACATTTTATCATTTTGTGATCAGATGGCACACACTTTGCAAACGTCCACAAAATCATGCACCACAGTATAATTGGACTATAGTAGCTTTACTGTATACACATAAACACTTTAAAGTTCTACAGAGCTATAAAGTACTAATGAATCGTGTTCAGGTGGAAGGACGTGGTGCTGGAGCTAAAAGATGAGCACATGAAGACTGCAGAGACACTGCTCCGCTGGCAGGAGTACACTCGCCTCTCTGATCAGTGCTCCCTTCAGCTGCAAACACTGAGGCGTCAGTGGGAAGAGCAGTCAAGATGTTCACCTCAGCAGGACAAACAGGCCATGCTTCACTCAGTGGAGGTGAGTTCAGGCGACATTTAGCTGCGTTTGAATAAGCAGTGAAATGTAAATGTGTACCCCAGTGATTGTTGATTCAAATAGATTGGCTCTGTCATCCCTGATGTAATGTCAAAGTAAATTCTTGCAATATGTAAATGAATAGAAGCCAACTAATTTTTTATTTTTTATGGTCAATAATAATTTCAATATTTGAGTTAGCCGTATGGGCTGATAGCTTCTTTACATAAAGACACAACATACGTGCAAAACCTTTTTGTTAAGGAAAGCATAGTGTGAAAATATTTCCCGATTAAAACATTTCACAAGTAGTATTTCTTCACAATCACAGCTTTTCGAATACAGGGTTGTTAGTTGGTATACTTTAAAAACATCGACATATTTCAGTGGAACTTCTGTTGTCCACATGGATCCTTTTATTTTAACATTTAGTGTTTTTACAAGTTTACTAATGCAGAAAGTTGTTAGTGTGTAAGATTTGATGAATCTGGGTTGACTTCTCCTGAGAAAGAAGGAATTAATTCCTCTCGCTGTAAAAATATTCAGAATTTGTCGCATTATTCTACAACTCTAAATGGGAACACTGAAAAACCTTATATATTCAGTTGAAACCAGTACAAAACCAAGATATGTTTTGTTAAAACTGCTGGTTATATATTCATGTGAGCAACACTAACTTGTTTATTTAGGGCTCACAAATGTAAAATTTTGTTTTATTTGAAGTAGTTTAATTGAAACTAAATTTTGGCATTGCTAAAGGTCCCTGAGAGCAGACAGAACTAGTTAAATAACATACTTATTCAATTGCTTGATTGTCATGAAGTTATGCAAGTCCTCTTACAATGTGCACTGCATTCACAATTTTGTTAAGTGTGTTTCTCAGTGACTGGTCTCCTGTTCTTGAAAAGAAAAAGACAGCATGCACTTATGGGCAGAAATATCAGCTTCGGGCTGCTCTGTTTGTTCGTTCACCAAATCTACTGTACTTGTACCTGCAGAGTCTAGATGCTGCATATTTTGTTTCGCACTGTAATGCAGAAAAAAAGAAATCGAGCCTCCATTCATGTAATATTTTCCATTTCGACCCCACTTCAAAAGTACTCTTAAAGGTGTATTTTGGAATACCTGATTCAGAACCATTTGTATAAAGCACGAGTTTTCTCTTTCCATTTTTTCCAAGAGGATAAAAAGCAGCTATAGCATTGTGGTCTTAAGTTTTTTTAATGTGTATTGATCTTAATAGTTGGAGAGATGAGCAGGAAATACTGATCAATGATATCCAATTAAAGGTCTCAGTAAATAGATATATGGATTAAATAACTCCTTATATTCTCATTGCTAACTGGTTGTTTTATGTCTGACACTGTGTAACACTAGAAGTTGCAGGACGCTGCCGGGGATTTGCAAAGAAGTGTGGGAGATGTGCTTGCAGCTTCCAAGCCTCTTGTTGGACAGCTAGATCCACTGGTCTCAAATTTAATCCAATCAGAGACCAGACTGCTGTCACGTGATGTCCTGCTACTGAGCCAGGCAATTTCAGGAAAAAAGAGAGGTGTTCAGGTGATGAAAATAACGGATATATCACATTTATTTTACAACAATAGTAGAAATATTGGTTTTGACTGTAAAATTTAACAGTTTAAGTATTGATTTAAGATATTATATAATATTATAGTTATATATAGTTATAATAGATCTTTTTACTTTAAGTTTAATGTGAAACTGTTACACAGTGTGTAAATTTCACAAATCCAATTTTCACATTTCTTTCTGCGTGCAGGAGGATTTGGAGCAACAGAAACTATTTCAAACTCAACTGGAGGCTCTTGAAAAGCAGACACAAAACACACAGCTGAAACTTCGGACCAAAATGAATGATGCAGACACTGCAAAGGTTGGTCAGAATCCTATTAATGATATTTCTTGTACATCTATGTATTTATCATTTTTAAATCAGCAGAGCGTTTCAAACTGTGAAGAAGAGTTGATGGGTGGCGGACAGACATGTTACACATATTTTTATTGTCAGTGTGATTACACTCTCCAAGGATATCAGTATCATCTTCATTCACTAACAAATCTATTAATAGGTCACAGAAAAAGATGCTCCTTATAACTCCAGAACTGCTCTTAAAATCATTACATGTGGATTTCCTCGGCATCAAAGCACTCCAGTGATAGCTGCCCACTCATCCATGTGTACAGCTGCTAATTGCTAATTTGTTATACTTAAAACCAACCACTTAAAAACAAATAAAGGCTGAAAAGTAGGGCTCAAGTTGTAGCCCACAGCCAAATAACTAGCTCCATAGTAACGCTATACTTTACACCTCCTAACCCCCAAATTATAGAAACTTGCCGGGCTTTTCTACTGACACTTTTGGCTGCATTGAGTCAAACCCTGCCGCGTTGATTCACATCTGTATTGCCATTTTAAATTTTTCTAGTGGGGTTTGTGATGGACCACCTCTGGAGTTTGGCCAAAGTGTGCCCGAGTGCAACTGCCTCTGTTGCACTGACATCATTTTTTAGGTAGAGGCTGAGAAAAATGATATAATTTGCTGTGCTGCCCAAAGGCTGCTGGTAGCTACAGGCAACTTTTATTTTTTTTTTTTTTTGTCATTTACTTTTTATTGGTTTTTAATTTTACATGTAAACAGACAAACAGTCAAACAATCAACATGAAGACCTATAAATGAGTATAGAAGTATCAGGGAAAAAGTATAAGCGTACATAGGGGGACTGGTAAATACCTCCAGTTGAGAAATCAAGAAAAAAGAAATAAAAATAAAGTAATGAGTACTTATAAGTATTCTGATAGTACAGATTGAAATTACTTGAAATCTGGTCTTATGGTAGAGACAAATGCACACCATTTTTGCCAATTATCAATAAATGCCTCTTTTTGTGTTCTTAAATTAAAAGTGATTCTTTCCATTACAAAGATGCTGTACACTGTATCAATCCATTCATCTACACTAGGTGCCTCCCTCTTCAGCCATTTCTTCGTTATTGATTTCTTACAAGCCACCAGTAGTATTCTCAATAGATATTTATCTTTGTTCCTCCAATCCAGATCCTGTAGATCCACCAAATACAACAAACTGAAACAGAAAGTTATTTTTGTTGAAAACACAGTCTCTAGAGTTTGATGTACCCGTAACCAAAATGGGGTCACAGCAGGGCAACACCAGAATATATGATAGTGATTCGCCTCTTCGCTTCCACAACATCTCCAACATTCTGTCTGATTGGAAAAAGTTCTCTTTTGATATGGAGTATAGAAATAGCGAATGACATTTTTCCATGCATATTCTCTCCAGAGCGGAGAATTTGTTGTTTTCCATTGTTGTTTAAAAATTTCCTTCCAGTTCTCCTGGGCAATTATGGTGTTACAGGCAACTTTTAAGGTGGAATGTTTTCTTAAAGTTCAGTCAATGCATGAATTGACGACATGAATCAGTCAGCACACCCCACAACTACAGCAACAATATATCTTTATTCCAAGACATTGAAAGCAAGCTGGAGGAGATGGGCTTCTGGCAATTGTCTCATTTTTGTCTGTAGGGGCTCACAGCAGACTAAAAATGTTCTTTTTTTTATTTCTTGGATATGCAGCAGGTTCTCCTGGAACTCTGTGGTCTGTTTCCATCGCTGGTTGACGTCAGGGAGATGAGTTGTTATGTGACCATCAACGACCATGAGACCGAGAGGCTGCACATGCTCAGCAGGGAATTGGTAGAAAGCATGACTCGTACGTCTGACATTAACAGGTGAGAAAGTTCAGTTGAAAATGAATAATTAAATAAGTAAATAAAAATCCATAAAGTGTGCATGTTGTGTATTTCCTCACTGAGAGCTATAATCAGCTCCTCTTTGCAGGAGCACTTAAAATAATTTCATTTTATCTGGCAGAGATGTATAACATAACCTTTTGTTTTACAAGATGTGCAAGGCTGTAATAACTAGACTGAATAATTTTTTGATGTGTCCATTTTGAAAGAAGCTTCCAGTTGTAGTCTGATTGTCCTTTTTTTCCCTCAGAGCTCTGCAGGCTGAGCGTCAGCATTCCCAAAACTTTCAGGAGAAGTGTACGAATCTGAAGTCTATCCAGAGGAAGCTGGAGGAGTCACTGTCTAAAAACCCTCAGAGTTTCTCCAGCCTCCAAGATATGCTGACTGTCCATCAGGTATAATACACTTTTCAGATTTCCTACATATCTTTCATTGCAGAGATATTAATTAGATTTATCCAACCACATGGGGCCAGTGTACGAATGTCTATAGGACCTAAAATCTTTGGGAGTCAGGGGTGCTTCAAGTCTTTTGCATCTTGGCACACAGAAATGAAAAAAAACTCAAAATAAATAACAGTTAATCTTTAAAAGCAAAGCTAACTCACCAGCTATTCTAACATGTCATTAGAAAACTAGTGTTAATTCTAGATAAACATGTATTCTGCCTGTGTGTCACTGGACGACTATAAATATTTAGTAATAAAGGCTTGAGGTAGTTAAATTAATGACCTTATCAGCACAAACTGTTGTAATTTCTTACCTTTTTGTGTAATGCAGTACAGTGATTTTTGGACGTGTTTTAATAGAGATTTGCGCTAAAAGTCTCTCCTCTTTTTATCTCTCATTTTACAGAGGCATGAGGCTGAAATTATTATTGGACACCAGCTTCTGCAGGGTCTTCTCTGTCAGGCAGTCCAGTCAATGGAAACAGAAACAGGAGGGGAAAGGTGAGTGATGGAAAAGTCTTGAATGGATATTATATGGTGGTTTGTAATCAACATGCCAATTCATTTATCAGCTCTTTTCACACATAGGCTCAATTGGATGTTTAATGTCCAGTCCAAATGATTCAGACATGTATGTTCTCACATACAGCTCCTCGCAATGTCTTGATAATTTCAGGTTTGCAGTGCATGTGTAAAAAGGGATTAATTAGGTTAATGAATTTTTAGTTCAAGTCCAAAATATTGCATGTACAGCAATCATCCTTCCCCTTTCCCCTGCAATATTTTTTTCTGGTTCTTCCTGTCATCTTTTCCTCCTTTCAGGACTAAAATGAAGTTAATAAATTCACAGAGGATTATAGAATCCCTCAATTTCGGAAGTGCGCTCAGTTCAGAATACTCTTTCAGTGTGATTATTTAGTCTGATTCATAAGAACAGCAGTTGTTTTGCACCATATTGGCACCGCAATGGCACCCATAATTCAAAAAAGTTATTAAATCCTTTATGAGTGCACATTGAAGGAGCTGTATTTATCGTCAGACCAGATTTCTTCCTCCTTGTCTACCTCCTCCAGGCTCATAATAATTTCATTTTGACATTCAGCAACTGATTACTATTACAGTGACCTTGAAAGTAGTCTGAAAGGAAAAATTACACAGAAAAAATGGGATTTAAAAAAGAGAAAGATAGTTTATAGGGGAAGCATTATATTCATTGAATATTTAAATGTTGACAGAACAAGTGATACATCATGGTCACGCTATAGATGTGCAGTTGGTGCAGGATGTCAGACC
The DNA here is from genome assembly GCF_026936395.1 of Plectropomus leopardus. Lineage (NCBI taxonomy): Eukaryota > Metazoa > Chordata > Actinopteri > Perciformes > Serranidae > Plectropomus > Plectropomus leopardus. The sequence continues at coordinate 21,311,011 of NC_142191.1, read as the reverse complement.
TCAGTACCTTTGCAAGTCTACCATTTATGCATTGATAAATGTTTTACTAATCAACTCACTTTTGGTATTTAGACTGAAACTAACACCAAAAAATAAAAAAAATAATCAGCTTGGTCATGCGGAGGAGAAACTGTGGTTATAATCAGGGCGTGTTGATATGTAGTCTTGTACTCTTTACAGATCCTGTCATCCAATAAAATAATTAGGATTGAGGTTTTCCTGTTGCATTCTTGCCTTTGCTTGAAAGAATTGCTCATATTGGGTTTATGCTGTTGACATGCAACAAAATGCAGAGTGTGCAGGTGTTTCCTGCTCTGGAAACTCTTTCCCCAGAACTTCCTTAAATCATATTTTAGGGTCTTTGGAAAGCTTGGAAAGTTCTTCTTTTAGAGAACTCAAGGAAAGTTTTTTACCCTCTCCCCTGCTGGGATTGTTGCTTCAGGCCATAATGCAGTCTGAAAATCCTGCTGATTTTGTGTTAATTTTGCAATTGCCTGTGAAGAGGCTGTGACAGACTCATTTGTTTTTCGCTAACATTTGATATGGTAATTTTTATTTGGAGAGGAAAGTGTGTTATGCTAAATTCTAAGAGATGATTTAATGTTTCCTCTCACGTGATGGATGTCAGCAGTTTACAGCAGCAGTAAAGTTGGACCTCTTGCATTGCCTCTTGCACAGATCTGAACTCATGGCACAGGTGACCTCTATGAGGGAGAGCTGGTTAGACTCTGTGGCTCTGGCTGGCCAGCACAAGTCCTTGACCAAAGAGCAACTGGGCCAGTGGAGAGTCTACCATCGTGGCTCAAAACTGATATGGAAGCTGTTAAGGGATGTTGACCCTTTGCTGCCCCCTGCTGGACTCGCTCTTTGCACACTGCATCGGCCACGGAGTTGCGTGGACGATTGTCAGGTTAGTGTGTACGCATTCTCATGCGAGTGTTCAGTAAGCTTCTTACATTAATGAAAAAAATCATTTTGTAGTGGTGAAATAGTAAAAATTGTTTGTCATATCAATGTCATTTTATGTCATTTCTTAAAAAATGCACACTGTGTCTCCCACTTCTTTCTTAGTGTGTCGAAGATGCTCTGTCTCTGCACTCCACTGTGTACACCCAAACGCTGGAGGCTGGCAGACATTTATGCGAAACCATGACAGAGTTGGAGTGTCAGAGCCGACTGCAGTCAGAGCTCCAGGCCATACAGGAGGCCTGGGAGCGAACCTCCTCACTGCTGGAGAAGAGAAGAAACCTGGTCAACACAACTGTTCAGGTAACCGTCATATTTCCATTGAATGCCAAGACTGCCACGTTTATCATTTTAACTTAAATCTTACATCAGATAATTTTGTAATCCAAATGTATTAACACTTGTGGTTATATCTAAAAACACTTATTTAATGGTGTTAACACAAACAATGTGTGGATTTGATTTTTCCCCTACTTTTCTGAGGGCTTCTTTTTGACCCTTCACAAACTGTCAAAATTTGTTGCTAGGCAGAAGTAACTGCTAATTAATATTCACGAGCAAAAAATTTAGGTTGACTAAGCACAAATCAACAAACAAGTTATTTTTTTAATTTAGCATTCGACAAAATGCACTTGCTTGTAAGAAAATATCAGTTACGTTTTAAGCAGTATAATCACATTGCTGAAAACCTAAAGTGTTAAGCTTTTCAAAATAAGACAATAAAATAAGTAAATAAATGAATGTGGTAGTCCTGCGAATATATCTCTCTCTGAATGTAACTCAATCAGTGACCAACAGGATACAAATTTACTGCACTGCTTTGTCTATGCTTCTGAACTGTAAAAGGAGCTGTAAGTGACATTCAGAGCATATCTATGATTCGGACTTTGGAGCGGGATCGTCTGCACACGGCTCTCCACATGGACCTCCATTTGGAAAGCTGTGTGCAGACAACCTGAGATAACAGAGCTAACTCTATAATCAGTGTTAACAACTGCAACAATGCTGAAAGAGCTAAAGGTGTTAACTTTGTTGTGAACTGAAGGGTGCATTGTTGGTTAGCTGGTGGTATACACACATGGTGACTAATATGCACTAAAATAGATGCCTAAGCGCATGCCACTACCACAACACTGGACTGAGGAGGTCAGATTACATCATACACAGAGAGGGTGTGACTTCATTCTCTCCTCATCAAGCCATTACTCCATTATATCTTTACATAGCTAATAGTCCGAAAATGTCCATGGAGTCTACCTTGTCTTCTTTGTTAACTTGATGGTTAATGATGGAAAATCAGAATGTACAAATAACCAGAAATAAAACTGCACACAAAAATTAACGCTGTTCTGCTGCAGATTTGCTTGAAAATGTAACAGAAAGCAGAGTCGAGTGAAACCTGCAGATTTCCACCTACAATTTTACTGTATCCAGCAGCTTTTGACTGACAAAAACCCAAGAGAAGAGCATGTGTTACAGTATTAACAACAAGGAGTAGGAGGGGTCAGCTTTACATGACCCATATCCAGGACCTCACACCCCCCCCATACACACGCACACACACAACCTGGTGTGTTGCCCTGGCACAGACCTCCAGCCACGAGGGATCAAAGAGAAGCTCAAATCTATCCATGATCAACATCCAGGGACGACTGGTTACCAGTGTGTCACTTTCATTCCATCACTGTGCTGAGCAGCTCTCATACAGGGAGACATGAAAGTACTTAGAATTTCATAAATACTGCAAAAAAAGTAAAATAAGCAAAGTAGCCAGGTAGAAAAATTAGACAAATGCTGGTTGTTTAATACTGTAAATAACATTTCTGATGTTTTAGTTAAATAATTGCACCTTTTGACTCAAAAGCTTGGATTGTTTTCTGAATTACAGAGGTTCTTCCCGGCTTCATGAATCTGTTAATTACAGTATTTGTTTCAGTGCCCGGGCCCGGCAAGGTCAGGGAAAGTTGTGTTAACCCCTTTGAGCTGAATAGGATCCACCCGGGGAAAAGGAAATCCCTCTGAGCAACACGTCAAAGATCACACAGAGTGTAGCATTAATGCACACAGTAGAACTGACAAGCAAGAGACACACTTGGTCATCATATAATGGTCAAGTGAACTGAGGTTTGTAGGAACAGAAAGGCGTTGATGGTGCTGTGGTTTTGCTCCATTTAAAGTGTAGATTTATCGAGCTTGTGAGCATACTTAAGACTTTAGTTACTAAAATATTTGGTCCTTTCAACATTTGACATGAACGATTTACTTTCACAAAGCGTCCTTTTCAGCATCTGAAATGTTTTTGTTTTAGGAAATATTCAAAAATTAAGAACAGCGATAGCTTTGTACAATTCTGCCTTTGACATGGTTTTAAAAGGGCATTTTTTGTAAACAACCTCATTGTTTCTCATTCCTTTACTGCAAAGGTAAAAAGCCGTGATCAGTATTTTTTTATGGCAAGATTTAAAAAATGTGGCATGAATAAAAGCAGGTTACCTCTGTGGTTTTGAGATGTGATTTTCAAAGTGCATTTCCTCAAAAATATATACAATCAGAGTTTTTAAAGCAGCCTAGGCTTCTGTGGTTAAACACTGCAGGTTACTAACATGTCAGATATTTGTTAAACTGACTCCTGAAGTCTCCTTCCTCTCTGTTCTGCTGTTTATTTAGAAGTGGTCTCAGTGTCAGGACAGGATAACCAGCCTCTCATCTGAACTGGATGAGCTGAAAAACATGCTGAAGCAGCTGCTGCCAGAAAGGCCGCAGGACTCTGAGGGCGAGAGACATGTTCAGGTAATTAAGATTAACAGTTTAGAAAGATATAATTGAAACAAAAATACTTAATAACAATGTGGTATTCTCTTCTACATTGTATCGTATGATGTGTCATATCATTATTTTTTACTAACGTGTAACTGCATCTTTCCACATTTCCATCAAGATCATGATTTTTGTAATTTATTGTTGCCTTATTGCTTATTGCAAAAACCAGTCAAGTGTACTGGTTATAGCCATTTTTATGCATACAGACATGCAGAGCAACTGATTCATGTTGCTTCCTTGCATGGCTATGAGTACTGAATAGAAGAGTTATCTGATTGCTGTAATTATCTGATTTATTACTGTCTAGTCTTTTGCTATTTCCTGTTGCTCTGGTTAAAAACATTTTGCCAGAGGAAAACAGTTGAAAACACTGGCACATTTACTGTAATATCAATTGAATCATGGTAAAGTTTTGAAATTTTAACCATGAAATATGTTGGAACCCTGATTCTACATATGTTCCTGCGGCTGAAATGTTACGCTGTATCACCTCAGACAGTCATCCAGCAGCACACAGTCCCGCAAAACTCTAATATCAGAGCAGGACCCCATTTTCTGCAAAAGCCCAAAAATTGCCATCAAGTACCCATATTAGTTCTCAGTAGCCATGCTTGATTTTGCAGAAAAGCAGTCACTACGGGTTTCTCATTGCACAATTTATGATAATTGGTTTTGGATGGAAATTGCAAAGGAAATTTTTAAAATAATGTTTGCATCATTGAGTTATCACATTGAAAATTAGTCATTACTGTACAATGTGTATGACAGTAAAGCGTAAAGTTCCAAAATCAGTCCCAATAAATCAGCAGCTTGAATCTGTTGTAGGAAAATCTAACAGGTCAGCTGCTCTGCAAACTGGCCAAAGTTTCCTCCTCGCCCCTCAACTCCAGCTACCCCCCATCCCACCAGAGTGCCTCTGAGTTTCCCCCCCTTTCCCTTATTAAATACCCCCATGCTTTCACTCCCCTCCCCCTTCCTACCCCTTCTACCCTCCCCCTGTCCCGTCCACAGCCCTTTAATCTGGACGGTCAGAGCGAGAAAGAGGTCTACAAGCGTGTGCGTGCAGTTTGTACATGGCTGTCTGACTGGATGTCTGTGTTTGTGTGTGTTATGCAGGAGGCAGACCTCTCTCTGCAGTGTTTGACCAGTGGATTTAGGGAACTGGCCACCATGAAGATGGACCTGTCCCAGTATGTCGCGGCCGGGGACTCCGCTCTGCTGGAGCAGCAGCTGGAACAACTCCACACTCAGTGGGAAGAGCTGTGTATGAAGGTGAGAACTTGAGAGAGAGAAATGAAATGAACCAGAGTGAGAGACTGTAGATGGTGCAGGTGGAGAGGAAGGATTGGGAGGAAAGAGGAAGAGAGGGAGGGAAAAGTTCCTACGAGTAGAGTCTTGGCGGTGACCAGCAGCACAAAGCCCCTGCACCACTGGGGCTAAATACCCACACACGCACACACACATACATACATGTGCACATACACACACTCATTTGCTTGAGAAAAGAGCCACATGTTCAGGTTCATGGAGGGAAAATTTTTGTCCCCTTGTTAATACCATAGCAACTTGCCTCCATACAGGTACAAATTAAATTGTTTCTTCTGCAAAAGTGCCAAAACTCAAGCTGGTTGTTTGTGTTCGATGCAGATGGGACAGGTCCGGACCTGTGCCACAAAACATATGGGACAGGTCTTGACGTTTAGTTTCTGCTTGTATCAGTATATCAAGAAAAAACATTTGCAGTTAAAACACATGTTCTTGAAAAAGTCACTTGACAGCTTTTCTGGTTGTAATTAGCTCCTGGCTCGGACACACTGTGCTTACAGAACAATCACATGAAACTCTCAGGACAGAACAGGCCGTTAATTCTGTAACTGCATTATTGGTGAAAGTCGCTCTGTAATGTATACACGGGCTGAAATTCCTACAGTTAAGTCTTTTGGCTTAGGCACAAACACACTTTTGTTCTTGAGAACTAACAGTTATGACATGCTAGGACATTTTTGTCAGTTATTAGGGTTACGGGATAATTTGCGGTCAAGCTAATTGGGTCCCCAGTTCGAGCTGGCTGCTTCCACCTGCTCCTGTCTTGGCAGGAGTTACTGGGACTCACAGATGCAGCAACAGCAGCCAATATGTTGATTTTTGGTGTTCTGTATGTAGTAGTCTCTTTGGGAGTTGCTCATCCTAACTACTTTAATTTTCTTATGTTTGTCCCAAAACAAACCAGAAACATAAACAATAATTTCCTGAAAAACCAGTGGAAGTCTTGAAGACCCGTCAGTTACTTAGTGTTGAGTATCAAATGTGAAAGCCTACATGCATGCTGTGCAAAAGCTGAATCATTATTGTTTGTTGTTGGTTTGATTTAACAAATTACATACATCAGCCATCGCAGAATTTAATTCTTAATGTTCATATTTTGCTAAATTGTCAAATTGCTTAAGACAAACAACAAAGTAAATTGGGTTTTTTTAGAAGGCACAGACAGACTTCAGCTGCTCGTTCACACACAAGATTTTTTCATCCCTGTTAATTCCTGACATGGCTGGGGGGCATGGATCTGAGCCACCACCGTTTCCTCTGCGTAGCTAACAGGTTGTAGGTGGGGGAAGCCACTGGAATGGGCCCGCTGAGCAGATGGCCTGGATGGGCTAAAGGGATTCAGGGGACAGGCTCTATTGTTCCAGGGGAAGCACAAAGTCCTCACAGGGTGACGACAGCTCACAATGCACCCCTAAATTCTCCAGAGTCCAAAAGCCCAGCAGTGTTAGTACATATAAACCAAAGCGGGGCTCATTTAAATCACATAAATGCCACTGAGCGGTAAAATATAGCTGGTTCAAACATGCCCCGCAGGCTTGCTAAGCCCTTTAACCTCAAAAAGATCATCAGCCCCCTCCTCAGCGATGTAATGGGGTGTTTTCATGGCATTAAGCTGTCATTAGGAAAATGAACCTTGTTAATTTTATCAAACAGCCAGAGTCCCTTGGGGATTTCTCTCAGTTCAGTTGATTGCTGAGTCTGATAGAGATTAAATCGAGCTATTGCTTCGATTTAATGAAAGAAAACACATGATATTCACTTATTTGGCTGTTATTAATTTACTTCTGCATCATGTAATCTGCTGTAATAAAAAATACTTTTCTATAGTAATCTACCAGGCTATATGTCTCTTTGCACCAAAACATGCTGTTGTGTAGTTGAATTAAGTCATAGAATTAAGTATCCTGGATACATACCAGGAAGTATCAGAACAAATAACATTGACATTTATCAAAATTACAGCACTGCTGTTTTGACACTCTTGTTTGTGCATGTGTACAACAGAAAGGACGTTTTTGGCAAAAAAGAACCTAATTTTGTAACTGACGCACATTTCTTGTGTTAAATGTCAGTTTGATGGTTTGCTTAAAAACTATAAATCATGTTTTGTGCTTGGTGTGCACAATGCACTGTAACGCCTGCCTTGTCCCTGAAAAACAGTCATCTGGTCACCCTAACTAGCAAAATAGTTGCATCAAAAATTGCCAGTGGGAATATTAAAGGGGGATATAAATGAATAATTTCAGTATGTTATTCCTCGGCTTGTACCCAACTCAGTATTATGCCAATCAAATCAGATTTGGCAGTTAAGTATGAGTTTTCAACAATTTTTAGAAAGTTTTACAGTTTCACCGGGGTCAGGAGGACATTCAGTGTAACAGCGGCCTTCACGTCAGATAGCAACCTAAGAGCACTAACAATGGGTCGTAAATGTCCAACTGAATTTTTACAGACCCTAGATATCAATCAAAAGTCAGAGAGATATTGTATTAAGTTGCTCTGAGCTATAAATTCACCACTTCTAAGCTAAAGGTCTTTCCTTTCTCCTCCACTGTGCTGCTGCCTGCATGTCTGTATCAGCTTGTAACAAAGATTAGTTTGAAAGTCAAGAGCACTCCCAACACAGCAAAATCTTGGGACCAAAACGTCCCTAACGGTGACTAGCAAAAACAAAAAATTAAAAAAAGTCCGTCGACTGAGGGTCTCTGACTGATGATTCAAATCATAAACTTTCAAGGGGCGGCCTTAATTATTTCCATGGCCTAGGAAAGGTCATTTAATATTTATGAACATGAGATACTCTCTCTCAAAGCCAGACCCCAGAGGAGAGTCACACTTGTGATGTCTTCAAGTCATCAAAGTCTGAAGCTGCTCCATAGAAAATAAATGGGAGCCTATTTTTTGGGATCCACAGAATGTGTGTTTGTTTTTTGAGACCTAAATGAGCTTTATTCTGTTGTAATGTTCTCAGTTGTAAAACAGAAAAAATGCCCATGTACACTGTACACTCCCCCGGGTCCTCTCAGTGTCATCTAGAGTCTCTTTCCTAATTTTTTTGTCAATGGAGCAGCTCCAGACTTTATACCTATGAAATCACAATTTTGAGTTTTAGCACTCTAGGATTTGATTTGGGAGATAATTATTCACTTTTACTGATATTTTTCTAAAATAAAATGTATGAATTTTGAATGGTGGTGAAATTCCCCTTTAAATTAGTATCTAGTACAGCAGTATCTGTGAAGTATTTTATTGGCTCTTAAAATTGCAACAGGCTGTTTTTTGTTTGGTCAACATGGATTAATATACCCATTGTGGGTTTCAATCTCACCTGCACATGTGAATTGTTTTAGTTCCTTTTTTTCTGTATTTTTTTTATATCTCATTGTGCAAGTAAACGTAAACTTCTGAAATGGTTACTATTTGAGTACTGATACTTCCTTTGACATTTGACTCTGAACCAAAAACTGTGTTGCTAATTACCATTTTTTATAACTTTTACTAGGTATCCTTGCGCAGGCAGGAAATTGCAGACCGACTCAATGCTTGGACCATCTTTAACGACAAGAACAAAGAGTTCTGTGATTGGCTGACTCAGATGGAGAACAAGGTTTGCCACAGTGGTGATCTGAGCATCGAGGAAATGGTGGAGAAACTGAAGAAGGTAAGAGACCTAATTAATATTATTGCCTTCGTTTTCAAAAACATGGAATAACAGGTGTTTTCTTACATTTCCTTGTGAAAATTCCAAATTAGACATATTAGGAGTCCATCTGGTAAGAGTTTGTGCAAGAGACCATTAAGAGATGGTAGTTGTTTAAGTATAATATATTGTGACTTGTTTTTTATTATAGTGGAATATTGTACTTTAAGTTTAAATAAGACTCCCATTCTAGAGCTTATACTCATTAATAATGTCGTATACCAGACACTACCTGCACATTATTCACCACAGATAACACATGCTGTTATTCTGACAATCAAACCATAAATCGGGGCATGGACTTCGCATCTGTAGGTTTAAATCCATACATCAACAACCTGAATTGTGGTGTTTATAACAGATGGTGGCCTGGACTGGGATGGCTGCACTGCCCTTTGTTCTTACATAACAGTTGTCCTTTCAGTGACTGAAAGCCTTTTGTACCTTCCTGCCTCACCACAAAGACTGCTCATTTAGTAAACAAGATAATAATTAGTTTGAACATTGCAGGACTGTTGTTTTGGGCTGTTAGATGAGATGAGAAAATTAGTGGTACTTCATAGTCCCTTTTAATTATTTGAGTAGCTAAAGATGGCACTTCCTGGTGGTAACTGACAGCTCCAGGTCATGGAAACAGGTTTTTGACAGGTTCAGTAAATAAGACTCTAAACAGTGGAAGTATGCTCTTAACAATTTGAAGCATTTCTTTTTTCTTTTATTTCTTTTGATAAATTGAACTGAAATCTATATTTCTGTGCAGGACATAACACTAACTTATGAAATTGGCTGCCCGGCTGGTGACCAGGCATCATGCAGTTATACGTCAGCTTAACAATGAAAAAACGACATTAAAGAAAGTTCAAAAGCTTTATTACAGTAATCGAACAAAATTCTTTGTAGCTTATAATTATCTATGCTTAGCAGAGTTTGTCTCAAGTGTTAACAGTTAATATGTCCACCCTCAATCCCTAGAGTTAAGATAAAATTTACATTTCATTTCATTTTATTCCATTTTATAAAGGGAGTAAAGTATCCATTGTGCATACTAGGATGACTGAAACCATTTCAGTATAAATGGCCTAGTTTAGTATAGATCACAAGTAGACAAGAATCCAAAGAGCTAAAAAAAAATTCAATCTGCTGCACTGAATAGATGCTGTTTGTGAGGCTTTTCCGGCTGTTTTTTTCCCTTTAGGCCATGATTATTATGAGGTAGCAACATTTTTTTATGTCATGTTTCCACAGGACTGCATGGAGGAAATTAACCTATTCAGTGAGAATAAAAGCCACCTGAAGCAGCTGGGTGAGCAGCTGCTGTTAGCCAGTGACGAAGCCAAGCAGACACAGGTCCACTGCTCTCTGCAGGAGGTCAACCAGCGCTGGCACAACCTCTTCCACCTAATTGAAGCCAGGTGAGAGCAGCCGCAGATGTCACAGAAGCTAAACGCAGGGATTAGTTACATGTTTGTGTGTTAATCAGTCAAGTAAGCACTTTCCAAGACCCAAAAAACAAAGAGTATTGGACTTTTCAGAGTAATTTAACCCTTTCACTTAAATTAAACCTAAAGTGTGTATAGATATGTCTGTGTGAATGGTTTTTTAGTAGCACACACTAAACGTCACCCCATTATTAGCTTTCTACACAAGCACCTTTCACAGCAGAGCCACTTTGCATTAAGGAGCATCATTATGCACTGAAAGGCTTTAACTAGGAGCCTGTAATTAAACAATAGCTCTAATGTGGATCCATCCACCTGCTGTTGTGCTAGTCGTGCTCTGCAGCTGTCAAGAGTACATGTCTTCTAATGTACAGACTGTAGGTTAAGCCCCTGTGATGCTAAACTGTTACTGCCCCCGACCCCCCTCAGACAGATGGACAGTCCTGTGGAAGAGCTGGAGACACAGACCTGCACATCCACCCCCACCACCACAAAAAAAGCTGTGCATACATCTCAGACAGTACCATATGTCCCTGTGTCCACACTGACTCCCCCACTCATTTAAGCCCATCAGAGTGGGATGAGGTGGGGGGGTCAGTAAGGGAGGGGCTGTGTCTGTCGGCATGCATTAATCGCTGTGAGGTTCCCCTTAGACTTCAGAGGGCTTGACTCCATGCATGCATGATACTACTAATACTACTTTAACCGTGAATTCTTGATCCTTTTTACACTATTTTTGTCTAAAAATTCGTTGGAAACTTGTTTTAAAAAAAAAAAAGTTAGACAAATTTACTATTGAAGAAGGCATGCTTTAAGTATCACAGTCCTTAATTTTCTTTCTATCACATTTTATTACATTTTATTTGAAGTGGAAACTGCTATAGTAGAATTAAACCCTGTCCTCTAACTGCAAAGAAAACCTACAAACACTTTAACATCTGGATTTTTAATTTAACAGGAAGGGTGTATAATTGGCATTCAATCCAGGGTCAAATGATTTTGTCACAGGTAATTATCAGCTACGAGTGGTAGTGATAGAAATGCATCACCTGAGTGAATGCGCTAATTTTAGCCCCTTTGCCAGCATGATGTAATGACAGAATGCCACAAAATATAGTCCGACTCCACCCGTGCAGCACTCAAACATCGTTCCTAAGTTAGTCTTCACAAAAGCAGTAACCACAGTTACATTTTCACCGGCTTCCATGCTGCTTTCTACTGTTTACTAACTTGTTTTCCAGCTTGTCCATGATGTAGAATGTGACACGCCAGAAAAAACACACACAGGAAGGCACTCGTCTGTTGCAAAGTTGTATACACGGCTCTGGTGTGCTGGCAATGAGAAAGGAGTCAATCCTCTATTTTTAGCAGGTTTTTCTATGTTTAGAAAACCCACATATAGGTGCTAATTGCTGTGAAAAAGGAGTATTAAAGTGCATCCAAACCAAGAACTTATGGAGTCTTGCAACAACCAGTAAAAACTAAATAGATGTAATGCAATAATCAAGCAGCATAATTATGTATGTAAAATTAAAATTAAAACATTGAAAAGGCACATGTGCAGCAACGTGAAAAGGGTTTCGTTTCTGAAGAACTTCGAGCCCTCCTGTGGTCAGCTGTACATTTTTAAAGCCAACCATATATCCCCACTTATCCTCCATCCTTTCTCTGCTCTGTTTTTCACTGTCCATTCTCCCCCTCGTCCCTTGTCCCTTTTCCTCTGGGAGGACCCCTGACCGGGTTTTGTGTCTTTGTTGGGCCTCGGCATGAAGCCGTGGCCTTTGTTAGGCTGTCAGAGGTGGAGAGGGAGTGAAAGAGAGAAAGAGACAATTTAGTTGACAAGGACGGTTGTATCTGCAGAGGGGAAGAGTATTTTCTGGACAGAATTTACACTGACTCTATTGTGTCTTCATTACACGGCCATAAACATAAAGCCGCATTAACTAGACGCACAAACTTTCACTGGCTATACACATTATTCCTGAACTTTAACTCAGGCTTGGCTTCGAATCAATTACATTTTCCAACACCACAACAGAGTTTTGGCACAAATGTTATTGAATAAAGTTTCAATCCATTATTATTTTAGGAAACAAAAGCTGCTGCATCTATGTAAAAACACTCACACTTATCTGTTAACATAACCTTTGCCAAGACTGATTATGAACTTTAATTCTACTCTTAAATGAAAACTAACCTCTTGAAGAATTAAGAACCATCCAAAATGCTAAATGTTTCAGTCAGATCTCTTAGGAACAGATCTAAAAGTGCTCTCACACATGCATACACTCTACTCATCTCCAGCCCTCCCAGTGTCCTGCATCTGTTGGGACCCTTTCATGCCTTCTTCTACCTGCCACTTACTCTCACAGCTGTTTATGGTGCATATTGTTTTGGTAGAGAGCGTCTCACTGCTGGACCTCAACAGGAGGAGGAAGGATCAAATGAGGAAATTAACTCTAACTCTCAAACGGGGCACACTTCAGGCTTTTAGGCTTCAGAAGAGAGCTTCTATTGTCCCAAGCGTTGCTATGACACCAGTCAGTGTGGAGCACTGTGTGCGTGTGTGCGTGAGTGCGTGCGTGCACGTGTGTGCGTGGGGAGGGGGCAGTTGCCATGGTGACCTTGGAAGTTTTTCTGTAAGACACCTGAGTGTTGCAGTTTACGAAAGAGCTAAGCTTTCTCTTTTTCTTTTTCTTTCTTTCTTTCTTTCTTTCTTTCCTTCTTTCTTTCTTGCTTTCTGTCAGCTTTGCTTTCTTGCTTTTTTTCTTTGTCATTCTCTCAACTTCATTTTTCTTGGTTGCTTGCCTTCTCTTTCTCCTGTCTCCCCCTGCCTTTCTTCCTTCCCTTCTGTCCTCTACTCTTTCTTTATACTTTCTGTCCTCCTCTTTCCCTCTGTCTGTCTTTCCTATCTGTCTCTCCGCTAGTCTTTTTTCCTTCCAGTCTGTTTCTTTGCATTTTCATTTTTCTGTCTTTGTTTGTCATCTGTGTATCTCCTTTTCACTATTTTATCTTTTTTTGGCACTTGTCACTGTCACTTTTCTTTTTTTCTGTTTTTTCTTTCTATGTATCTTTCTCTTTTTTAAAGTAAATTACATTTCTTGGTCAGGCACCATATTAAAAAAAATGCTTTGTACAAATTGTAACTACAAGCTTTTCTTGTTTTTTAATTTCCATATGATTACAAAATACCAAAACAAAGAATCAAAGGTCTTTCAATCAAAATGTTTTTTTGTGTGTTGTTTTTATATTCTTATAATATTTGCTTGCTTACGCTTTCTTGTTGATTATTGGGAAATGTATTCTTTTAGGACTTTTGAAATTAGTCCATTCATCACTTTTTAGTTAACTCAATCATGAAAATGCAACTGTTGACAAGCAGGCATAACTTCATTATAAAGGGTCACAAGCTATAGGGTTGAAAACTTTAGTTTGTTTACCCACATAGTAAATATGTTAGTACAGATATTTCATACAGTAATAAATGCTTACTTGAGTATGGCTTACTAAATGTGAGGTTTGGATCAGTTTATTGCATGTTTTCCTGTGTTTGTATTTAGGGTGAAGAAGCTGAAGGAGACTCTTGTGGCGATGCAGCAGCTGGATAAAAACATGAGTAACCTCCGCACTTGGCTTTCTCGCATCGAGGCCGAGCTCTCCAGGCCCATCACCTACAGCGTCTGTCACCACCAGGAGATCCAGAAGAGGCTGGCCGAGCAGCAGGTACACAGAAACACACTCACTCTTTTTGCTAAGCCAGTCCACCTGTGGTTTAAACTGAATGTGGAGTTATGTTTTTGACCTCTAATTTTCTTTCTTTTGTCTTCATTTTATTTGTCTCTAAGTATCTGTTAGTGTCTGATTTACTCTTCTTTTTCTTTTTTGTGATATTTTTCTAGTTGTGTATCTATTATTACATTTTGATTTAATATTTCTTCTCACAGTTTGTTCTGCTTCACTGGAACTCCCACTCACTCTTTGTCTCTATTTATGATTAATAATTCATATCTGTCCTTTGTTTAATTTTGGGAGTGGGTGGTCTCATGCAGTGAGCCCCTGTCCTCCATCTGTACGTGTGCGGACTGATGTTTAACACATGGTTTACTGGTTTGAACTGATGTGATGTCTGTCCGTGTGTCTGTCCAGGAGCTGCAGAGGGACATTGAGCAGCATACGGAGGGGGTAGCGTCTGTGCTCAGTCTGTGCGACGTTTTGCTGCAGGACGAAGATGCTGCTGGTGGCATCGAGGCAGAGAGCGACTCCCTGCAGGAAACCAGTCATAGCCTGGACCAGCGCTGGAGGGCCATCTGTGCCATGGCTCTGGACAGGAGGCTCAGGTAGAAACTAAAACACCCATGTGTACTGTAAAGTGTCCTAACACTTTTTAGCACATACGAATCAATCAGATGACAGCATACACTAACTTACTAACATGCAAATTTTAAAAAAGAAATTAAGAAATTCTTAAAATGTATCACTTTGCAGCCAAGAATCCTGTTCCATGTTGGTTTTTTTTCTGATCAAACATTTTGATTAAAAACTTTTATTAATAATTCAGATTTCCAAAACTCAGATAACCTGAGGTGGATTTTCAGCATCCAGGCAATGCTTACATGTATAGAAAAATCCACTCATTGATTAGAAAAGCCATTATCAGTGTCATAGAATGACTTTAACTCCATTACAATGTCTTCTTGTAGGATTGAGGAGACGTGGAAACTCTGGTGCAAGTTTCTCGATGACTACTCACGGTTTGAGGATTGGCTCAAGATGGCCGAGCGCACCGCTGCCAACCCCAACTCTGCAGACGTCCTTTATACTGTCGCCAAGGAAGAGCTCAAGAAGTTCGAGGTTAGTTGTGAGTTCGGTCGATGGGACAGACTTGAAGTAGCTCTGATTTATTTGATTGTTTGTTTATCACATTGAAATATTTTAATTGTTTTTTTGTGACAGAATTTATGCATTTTGAATTGTTGACATGACAGACTTGAGCGGTACTATTGCTTTATTTTATTTGTTATATGTAAAAAATAGTGATATGTGCCCCTCACAGTCTAGAAACTGACATATTAAAATTTCCTTATTTTGTTAGTCAAAGATAGTCACTTTACCTTCGTTGGTAAGTGACAAAACCAGCAAATATTCCCATTTTAGAGGCTGAAATGAGCAAAAATGTATTTTTTCTTTAAAAATTACTTTAATAGATGAGTGCTTTTTAAAAATTGATATGAAATCATTTTGGTCGACCAACTAATTGCTTAATCAACTAGTTTCTTCAGCTCTATTTGACATTAGAAGTACGAGGACAGTGAGTCACTCATAACTAGAATAAAAAAATACCTATAGGCTTCCATATTGGAAGCCATATAATTCCCATTTTATTTCTCTTCATCCATGGTTCATCTCGTCTTCTTTCTTCTTTTCAGAGTTTCCAAAGGCAGGTTCATGAGCGGCTGACCCAGCTGGAACTTGTCAATAACCAGTACCGCCGCCTGGCTAGGGAGAATCGCACTGACCGAGCCAGCCAGCTCAAAGCCATGGTCCATGAAGGCAACCGACGCTGGGACACCCTGCACCGCAGAGTGGCTGCAATCCTCCGCAGACTCAAGGTACAGTACAGCTGAAATAGCATTACACAAGGTGAAGCAACAGAGATGATGTGAATTACTGTTCGCTTGTGTTGGACTGTGTCTTCTGTGTGACTCGAAGCCAACACACTGATGCATAAAAACATTTGAAGCACAAAGCGATGCATGTGTTTGACCAAAAACTCAAGATGCAAGGGATTTTTTTGTGCGGGTCATATTTTTATTAATGAGCGAATCAGTTATGATGAAATTGTTCTGATGGTAATAGTAAATGGACCTGCACTTGAATAGCGCTTTTCTAGTTGTTCGACTATTCAGAGTGCTTTCAAATGACTCACGTTCTCTCATTTACACACACATAAACACACTGGTGGCAGAGGCTACTTTACAAGGTGCCACCTGCTACTCAGTTTTTAACCATTCATAGACAATCACACACTGATGGAACAGCCACCAGGAGCAATTTGTGGTTCAGTATCTTGCCCAAGGATACCTCTACATGATGACTGGAGGATCGGGGATCAAACCGTTAGCCTTCTGATTAGAGGATGACCCGCTCTACCACCTGCAGCATCAGCCGCCCTGATACTGCAGAGCTGTACACAGGCCAACTGTTGATTTATTAGCATGTAATTTGGACTAAAAAGAGCTGCATTAATATCAGAATTATATTTACAGCAACTTTGGCATCCTTAATGTAAATCTGGGATATTCATTGTTTGCTTCACTCCTCTTTCTACCAGTCTGATTTTTTTATCCCCCTATCTTTATTGTTTTTTTCACGGAGCAAGAAATCTATGGCTTAAAATATAAAATTGACAAAGTAATCTCTTTATCATTTGAAGGATTTTGTCTTTTTTCTCTCAGTATTTCACCAGCCAGAGGGAGGAGTTTGAAGGCACCAGGGAGAGCATGCTGGTGTGGCTGACAGAGCTCGACCTGCAGCTCACCAACGTCGAACACTTTTCAGAGAGCGACGTTCATCATAAGATACAACAGCTCAATGTGAGGACTTACTGTAACCACACAGGTGGTCACATACAAATGCATGTTTAATAGCGATTATACAAGGCACTAACTGCTCTTCCGTGTGACAAACTTGCTCTCTGTGGTTCATTTATCATTCTTTTAATTTGCCTTAATGTCTTTTTAATTACAACCAACATGTCATTTGGAAAAAATGTCTCTTTACTCAGCCGTCTCGCTGCTTACATCTCGTTGTCATCAGAAGAACTGCATGTTAAGATAATTAAGGCACTAGCTTCAGGAGAAGAAGATTTTCTTTTCAGTTTATAACCAGGGCGCTACAACAGATACCATTAACAGTTGTGTTTGCTTTCTTCTGTTGTCTGAAACCTCTCATTTTCCTGACTCCATCTCCATTCTTCCAACCATCCAACCCTCTTTCTGCAGAGTTTCCAGAAGGAAATCACCCTGAACACAGAGCGCATTGACGGGCTGATAGTGTTCGGAGAGGGTCTGATCCAGAAGAGCTCACCACAGGACGCGGTGCTGATAGAGGACGAGCTGGAGGAGCTGCACTCCTACTGTCAGGAGGTTTTCAGTAGACTGGTCCGCTTCCACCAGCGCCTCAGTCAGCCCTTGGTGAGCTTGAGCATGCAAACATACTCCACTTTCATAGTTTCATTCAATTCATGATTTATTACATTTTTAACAACAACAGGAGGACTGAAGTGCAGCATTTAATTTGCTGTTTTTATGCAGTTGTGGCTGGAGAAAGTTGGAAATCTAAGTGGAACAACAATTATATTTCCTAGCAATCAAAATAATCTATCGAGCTTTTGGTTGCAGCTTATAACAAAGCAAAAAATAAAGAACGAAAACAATGAAACAAGGAAGAGCATATGAAACCTTACACTAAACGCAGGTTAAAAGCATGGTTAAAATCTACAAAAATGTCTTCCACAGATTTTGTCTAATTGCGAGCAGTGCTCGAATGCTAATTGCAAATGGTGCTAACATTATGTTTCACAAATGATTGTTTGTAAATTTCATACAATTTGTGAATCCCAGAGTTCCTGATTCCTTATGCATAGTTTGTGTATATGGTGTTTGTTTTGATGAGTGAAATGTCTCCAGATTACCTCTAAATTGAGTGACAGGTGAGTGATTAGAACAACCACGGCAACCCTGATCGAGATTCTCCAGCCTGAGTTATTTTAAAGTCTTTGCAACAGCATCATTTTAAATTGAATGACACTTCACTGCACATATATCTGACTGAATGTCACTTATTTCTTTATCTTAGACGGTCAAAGAAGAGCCGGTGCTCTCTGACACCACCTTTTCATTGGAGTCCAGCTTGGAGCTGATTGGTCGACCGTGGCTGGGGCGGAGCCAAGGAAGCCTCCCAGCGACACCAACCCACCTGCTGGCCTCTCCACTGGAGCGTTCGGGTCGGGGGACACCGGTGAGTGTGGACTCCCTGCCGCTGGAGTGGGACCACACCGTAGACGTGGGAGGATCATCGTCACATGAGGATGATGATGACGAGGAAGATCAAGAGGATGACAGAACTTACTTCAGCGCACTATCAGGTAGGTTTGCAGAAAAACATATAGAGTAGAGGGTTCACACACTCTTTTACATTTCCTTGTTTTTTGCAAGTTTGGGTTTTTTTTGTATACTTTGGCAGTTAGTGGATTTAATATTAATATCATGATATGAGACTTGATGTCATCTTTGGTTTTTTTTTCTGTTATTTACCTTTACCCACTTAATAATTAAACCCTTATTACTGATGATTATTAATCAAAACTTGTGTAAATATTTTGTGAAAGCACGGATAGCCAGCTCTACACAATAGTCACAATGTTGCTATATAGGTATTTGGTTAAAAATATAATTTTCCACATTTTTTCCATATAGCCAAACTCTAGCTGTAAGAGATTCAAATGTCACAAGATGATAAAACCAAGAAGCCACTTTACTTGTAACAGGCAACATCCACTATGAGACCTACAATGATTCATCAAGAAATTGATAAGTTATCAACTTTTAATCAGTTGCTCATTAATTTGATAATCAATTAACTGGTTTGAGTATTTTTTTTAAAGCGAAAAAGTCAAAATTCTTGGCTTCCTGCTTCTCAAATTCTTTTTTCTCTATGACAGTAAATTGAATATCTTTGTGTTGTGGACAAAACAAGACCTTTGAGGACGTTCTGTTAAGTTTTGTGAAACACTGGTCAACATTTTACATCATTTCCCAACATTTTATAGACCAAACAACCAATCGAATAATCAAGAAAATAATGAAGCAATTCATTGACAATGAGTCGCAGCCCTATTCACTATTCAACATTTTGGTTATTATCTCTTACATGACTGTCATTTTTAAATGTTTGTTAGACAAGAGACAAGTGAATAAAGGGAGACTGGAAACACCAGAAAGCCAGCGACTGTTTGAGACCCAGGAATCTAAAATTTAGATCAAGTTTCTCCAGTTGAAATGCAAATCAAGCCTTTGAGCTCCCCCAAAATGTTTTAGTTACTGGAAAAGCTCCTGCTGCGTGGGAAAAGGATTACTTCGGTGTAGCTGGTAGCCATACTGAAAGTTGTTACAAACATCAAATTTAAATTCCAAGATGTTAAGCTAAAAAAAAACCCCAAAAAAACCCAGCAAAACATCCATGTCACACACATGCAGTCACAGACACCTGTTGTCTGATCCTCTCTCCTCCCAGAGGTGGAGTTGTCTGAGAACCAGGAAGAGTTTGTCCAAGCATCGGAGGCCCTCCAAGCCTCCTCTCTGGGTAGGCAAAAAGAACGTCTTCACCCTCCGCTTAATAAATCCACTCACAGCTCTTCACGGTGAAATACGTTTCCAGCACATATCTTCCAGCAGCTCGTGTATCACTTTGGGTCTGTTTGCTTGTCGTGCTGTTGCTGCTGCTGCTCTGATACTTTGCTTCCCGTAGCTGCGGTTTGGAAAATCCCTCCATGCCAACACAAACACTTTCTACCTTTCTCTTTCTCTCACACATTTGTTGTCTGAATTTTAAAAAGGACACTCACCGGCCAAGGGGTAGGATGTAATTAAAGGTCAAAGATCTCTAAATGTCAAAGCCCTGGTCAGATTGTATAATTTTATTAGTTTGGGGTCTCTTGCTAAAAAGGAATTTTAATGACACGGTACTTTCATCAGTGGTCTGATTTTGGTCAAACTTGTCACTAGCTGGACACTATTTATATAGTGGCTGGGTAGATTATATGCCACTGGATATATTTCATTTTTGGCTGACCAAAACATTTTTAAGAGCCTTTTCAGGGATGGATTTCTTTCATTTATTTATCCACAATCTGCATGTCTCTTTACATATGTCTTTCCCACTAAACTTCCCAGTCCACTCTCTTTGTTGTGTCAATTTTAACTTCTTCCTTTGTAATCTTTCATCCTCCTCCAACATCCTGTTTTTTTTATCCTCCTCCCTTTTTCCTTTTACACTTCACTCCTCATTTTATGCCTCCTAATTTCACTCACCTTCTTCACTTTGTTTTACCGCCTCTCTGTTTGTTCGCTCCTCCATTAACTTCATCAATGATCACTCTACGAGATCCTTGACTGGCCACTGCACTTTACACAGTCTTAAAGATATTCTCTGCTGGAATGGTTGTCGATTGTAAACACAACACACAACATTCAAACTTGGCCCTTCACTACATTGCTTGCATGTACTCTGCAAGCTACTGTACTTTTGTAGGAAGGTACATTTGTTGTTGTGGAAATGCCAATACTTTAGCACACTGATTAAGTGTTAGTGTGTTTAGATGTCCAACAAATAACAGGTCAACTCTTTGTTGCCTTTCATCCTCTTCAGTGCTCACCAGCGAGAGTGAAAGCTGAACACAGATTCACTCTCATCTTAGAACAAGTTTTGTCCAGTTGGTGTTTCACCTCACTATATTTGCGTCTCTTTGGCGCTTAAGCTTCCATTTGGATGCATGTTGCTACTGTGTAATCACTACTTTTTGTTCCCAGCCTCACCTGTCCCTGTTTTTGGCTAGGACCTATGAGCCCACAACCACATCCACGTAGAAAGAAAATCAGACTAGAGATTTTTTTGTCAAATTGATTCCAGTTGCTTGTGGTGCCACAATGTCTCTCTTTCCTGCTGCTCAGACGTGAAATATGGTTTTTATTAAATGCTACCACACAGAAAACATCATGATCATAATTTGATCCTGGTGTTTTTATCATTCAAATAGAGAGCCACAATTAATTAGAAATGTACTTTTGTATGATATTTTTTTTGTCAAATCTAAAAAGGATCACCAGGGCACAATCAGAACCCAACGACCTGCATGTAGCAGTTTATCTCACTGATAAAATAGTTATTTATTGTGAGACAACAAATTTGATTGACAAAATATTCCAAAATTAGACAATTTTGTCAGGAAATACTGTAAGAATAAAGTATCACATAGCTGAGGGTGTTGTGCGTTAATATTTGTGTTTTGTTTTTTTTGGTTGTGTTTCAGTTTCAAGCAGTTCCTTGGCCGTTCACGAGTCTCCTAGATGGCGATCACAGGAAGACGCAGAAACACAGTCTCTGCAGCTGGACTCAGAGGGCCACACCGAGGCTCCACCAAAGCTCACCAGCACCCCTCTAAAGCAGGGCTATGTACGTTAAGTAAACCAATATCAGTGAACTGGTGGGATATGGACAAAAATCATGATCTCTGAAAGAAAAATTTGAAATAATCTGAGTAATGAGGGACTTAAAACAGATGTTTGTAACTCTAGCTGTCAGCGCTAACTAAAATTTGTTTTGTCTCCAGTTGTGTCTCATGTCTCAGTGCAGCGGCAGCATAGAGGACATTAAAAGGGTCTCACTGATCCTGGATGATGAAGAACAGCCGGAGGAGCTCGGTCTGATGGGACTGACTGCCTTAGACCAACAGTCAGGTTAGAGACCAAGCGGCAGCTTTGAGAAATGAAGACAAAAACTGCAGTTGTTTGAATGACAACTTGAGACTGGCTCCATAAGCAAGTCAATCCCCATAGTGAATTTTATGTTAACACTCTATTAAATTTTCATTATTTAAATTCTGCATAAATAAGGGTGGGGACACTTTGAGTGACACGCTGTCTGAGAGGCGTCACCACAGTCTATGAGTCAGATCCCTTGCTCCTCTAAAAACTGAAGGTGATGACAGCCAAATGCTCAAAATGTGAGTCCACAAATCAGTGTGTGATGTCACAGTGTCTACATCCATTATTTTTATACAGCTTATGTGAGAGAGGGGTGTGCATGTGTATGAATGCGTGGGGAGCAAATTGGGGTTCAGTATCGTACCCAAGGATACTTTGACATGGTGCCCAGAGGAGCCGGGGATCGGATCGCTGACCTTCCGATGAGAGGACGACCACTCTACCTCTGAGCCACAGCCACCCCAGACTACAGATCCTGTGAACCATGATATTCCAGCATGTCAAACATATTTTAAACTACAACACGTTATTTAAAACAAAACAAAAGATTATGATCAATCTTGGAGTGTTGTTTCAATTTAAAACCTTCTGTAAAATGTCCCCAAAAGCTGATGTTTCTTGATTCCTGTCTAATGAGATGTAAGCTAAGATGTTTGCATCCACAGGATATATTCCTGTGTATTCATCATTAATATTTAACAACAGAGTTCACATTGCACCTTGTGACAAAAAGTACCAACTTCTACATCAGTAAATGTTTGCGCCTTCTCAGGTGTCATCGAACGCTGGGAGCTGCTCCAGGCTCAGTCCAGGAGCGACCTGCATGCCGGCTCTCAGGAGCCCCAACAACTCACAACTGACCTCGACGACATCACTTCCTGGTTAGAGAACACAATCCCTGAGCTAGAGCGCCTCCAGCGGTCAGAGCCAGCAACCAGCATTGAGGACATGGCAGACAGAGCCGTAGCACTGAAGGTAAAGACCAGATACAGCAGACCTGATAATTAGTGTTTTAAGTGTTGTGTTTATATTCATGGATGTTCTCTTGCAGGAGATGCAGAAGATGTTTACACGCTATAAATCCATCATGCTGTCTGTCAATCTGCGAGCTCAGGAGGCTCCAGAGCTGCAGGAGAGGCTGTCTGCTATGAACCGAGACTGGAGCCAAGCCTGTACAGGCCTCCAGCAGTGGGACACCAGTCTGAGGAAGACACTGATGCGCAGTCAGGTGAGAAATACCAAGACTCCTTATACTGTCACTACCGTTACTGTCGTTCTGTAATGTAACCTAGTACATTTAAGTGATGAACTTAAGTACAACTATGTCATACTTGTACTTTACTTAAGCAATGCCAATTAATTCTGCTCTCTTTTTCTACTCTTACTACTACACTTTGGAGGCAGTTTGTTTTCTTGTTACTCCAATATTTTTTTAAAGCTGGAATAACTTATAAACAAATAAATTATGATTAATAGATTAAGCTACCCTGCAATATATAATGTAATTAAAATTAGCCCAACCTATATCAACTGCAGCATTAAATTGGCGCATTAATCATTTTAATACAACGAGGCAATAGATTATTTTAAAAGGGCCACTCTGCATGGTGAGTGCTTATGGTACCTTTAGTATAGTCTGGAATTAATAGTGCTGTACCTTTACTTGTAACAGAGTATTTTTACACAACAGTATTGCTACTTTTACTTAGTAGAAGATCTAAATACTTCTTCCACCTCTGCTTTTACCGTTCTCCACACAGGAGTTCCATGAAACCCTTCATTCTCTGCTGCTGTGGCTGGCCCATGCAGAGAGCAGACTCTACGCAGTGGACATCAGGGACCCAGACACGCCTGTCCGAGTCC
Source organism: Plectropomus leopardus (assembly GCF_026936395.1). Taxonomy (NCBI): domain Eukaryota; kingdom Metazoa; phylum Chordata; class Actinopteri; order Perciformes; family Serranidae; genus Plectropomus; species Plectropomus leopardus. The sequence goes on along the minus strand of NC_142191.1, from coordinate 21,287,354 downwards.
TGCGACAACACCGCAGCACGCTCACAGTAAGCAGATAATCAGGTTTTGTCGGATGTCCATTTCCCTGGTAGGCTGCACAGACCCCATCTCTTATGTTTGTGGATTTCAGGATCTGCAGGAGGAGCTGCAGGGCAGGCAGACTCAGCAGGCGTCCCTGCAGGCTCTGTGGTCTCAGCTGCAGCCTGAGGATGAGGCTGTGGACAGCAACGAGGCCCAGGAGAAGCTCCATGTGACAGGTAGCAAGCTAAAGTCGCTTTTGAGTCGGGTGGACCAGAACCTCAGCACCCTGCAGCAGCGCCTGGTGAGAGTTTAACCATAACATGTTCTTTCTGTCAAACAGCTCTCCTGAAAATGTGATTTTATCAACTTAATGGAAACAAGCATCTTGGAAAAACAAGATGCTTATTTGAATTATTAAATTTAATTTAACCATTGATGTTTATCCGTGGTTGTACCATGGTCTGAGTGAAAACTTGATTCTGATTGGCTGCAGGGTGTCCATTAATTCCGGATAATGGACACCTATTAGTTCCAGGTAAACTGCCTGTTCACACTGTAAATGAGTGCACTGGCTATATAATAGTATCATAATACTAACCTTGAATGTTGTCAGCATAACATTTGCTTTCTGGCTCATAGCTGAGCTGACTAGAAAAGTCTCCCATTGCCAAGTCGCACCCAACGTTTGTATTATAAAATAGTAAAATATAAAAAGTCATAGTATGGTAAGTCATACAAAATAGCATAACAATGTGAGTATAGCAATGTCGTCCAAAATAGTATACAGTCATGGCATAGCATGTTGTTAAAAAAAAATGTATCATAGTATACCAAGTCTTCCAAAATAGTATAGCAATGTCAGTATGGGAAGACATCCAGAATACCATCCAACATACCATAAAAAAGTCTAAGTATGGATGAAACAAAAAAGTCACGGTAAACATATGGTCCAAGTGAAAATAAAAGTCATGGGATAGCATGTCATCCAAAATAGCATAAAGTTATAGCACAGAATATCTTCCAAAACAGCATAAAAGTCAAAGTACAGCATGTCATCCAAACTAAAATTAAAACCTTATCGTACACCATGTCATAGAAAATGACATAAATAAGTTCTAGCAAAGTCATCCAAAATAGCATAAAACAGTCATAGCATAGCATGTTGTCGACAATAGCAAAATGAAGTCATAGTATAGTGAATTATCCAAAATAGCATAAAAAGTCATGCTGTATCATGTCAAATGGAAAAAAGTCATGAAATAGCTATTATCCAATATACCGTCAAAATGTCATGGGATAGTATGTCATCATGAATAGCAATAAAAAAAAACAAAACTCACAGTGTTGTTAGTCATCCCAGATAGCCTAGCATGTAGTCTGAAAAAGCATTTAAAAGTAATAGAATGAAATGTCCTCCAAAATAGCATAAAAAACACATGGTATAGCACACTGTACAGAAGAGCATGAAAATGTCATAGTATAGCATCTCAACCAAAATAGCACAAAAAATTCATAGGATAGCAGTTGTCCAAATTGAAAGCGTCACAGTGTAGTTAATCTTCCAAAATAGCATTAAAAAGTCATAGTATAGCATAAGGTCCAAATTAAAATAAATAAAAAAGTTATGCCATTGTTTCTCAAAAAATAAGAAATAGCATAAAAATGTAATAGCATAGTTTGTCACCGCAAATTGTCCCAAAAAAGTTATAGCATAGTGTGTCATCGAAAATATCTTTTTGAGTTTGGTTCACAGGACAATGGGAAAGTTGTATTTCCCTATTAGTTAAATTGGTTTTTTTTTAACTTTAATTAGGTGACTTTTAAATACCCCACAGACACCCAGAGTATGCTGAAATAAGAGATCGTAAACATTAACATCTTCATCTTTCATACAGGATTGTGAATCTGCATCAGACGCCCAAAGCCAGAGTGATGCTGCAAAGACTGAGAAAAGTTCCTCTACTCAAAGGTATGAAGACAGACATCAAAATTTGTACTTTTATTATAACGGTAATGTTCACCCAGAGATACTTGAACTCCTGGCGGATACAATGGCTGAAATGAGTTTCCTCTGGACAGTGGCTGGGCTCAGCCTTAGAGATAGGGTGAGAAGCTCAGACATCGAGGGGGAGCTCGGGGTACAACCACTGCTCCTTTGCATGAAAAGGAGCCAGTTGAGATGTTTCGGGCATCTGATCAGGACGTCTCCTGGGCGCCTCCAATTAAAGATGTTCCGGGCATGTCCAACTGTTAGGAGGCCCCAGTGGCAGACCCAGAACACACAGGAGGGATTATGTATCTCTTTTGGCCGGGGAATGTCTCAGGGTCCCCAAGGAGGAGCTTGAAAGTGTTACTGGGGTGAGAGACGTCTAAAGTGCTTTGCTCAGTCGTCGTCTCACTGTCCCCGCGACCCGGCCCTGAATAAGCGGATGATGGATGAATGTTCAGTGGTGTTTTCTATCATGATTTGTAGAAGAATAGTTCTCTTGATTGCTTGTAAAAGAGTGCAAATACAAAAATATTTGCAGGCTTACCTTTTTGTTATGTCCTTGTCATCCATGTGTCCTGTGTGTTGTGCAGAGGGATGAGGGACTCGTCTCCGCCTCGTTCCTTCTTCTACCGGGTCCTTCGGGCTGCCTTCCCCCTCCAGCTTCTGCTGCTGTTCCTCCTGCTCCTCCCCTGTTTGATACCTCTATCAGAGAGTGAGCCTGGTTGTGCCGCAGCCAACAACTTTGCCTGGTCCTTCTACCCCATGTTACACTACACCAACGGCCCGCCGCCCACCTGATGGGTATGTTCTTATCAAAGAAAAAAAAAGACTGAAGACATACTGAGTAATACAAGCCACTTTAAATGTGTTCGGCTGATGAAGCAGTTGTCTTTAAAAACAAAAAAAAAGTCCACAGTGCAAAAACTGCATTTCTATTTTTGAAGATATGATTTTAATTGTATTTATTTTCAGTCAGGAAAAACATGTAAAAAAGAATGCAGATCATGTAATCAAACAATGCAAAGATCTTAACACCGTCCAAAAGAAATCAAATCATGAGAGCCTCTTTAGTAAATGAGCTGTCTTGACACCGGTGGAGGGGTACAGCAGTAAACATACTGTACCAGTGGCAGGAAAGAGGCAAATATTAACAGGTGAGAGAGTTTAGAGGCCAGCATATTCTGTTAAAGAGGTGAAAAGAAAGTAAGACAGATGTGAGAAAACAAAGCATATTATCAGTGGTCTTTCACAAAATAATTCAATTCTTGGCATTTATAAGATTTTTAAAATTCAATTGTATACATTCTCCTTGTGATTAACATATCATGTTGTGAATATATATACAGGATGCTATTTGTCTGTAGATTGTGAGCATGTGTATGGCTCCCAGTGCACTGTCAAAACACTATAGATTGAGCAGGATGATGTTTATGTACAGAATGTAATAATATAATGCTTATTTATACCATCAGACAGTGGATTTATGCTCCAAATTTTCTGGTAGTAAACATTTAATGTTTTAAATGTTTACTCAAAGCATTGTTGTTTTTTTGTTTGTTTGTTTGTTTTTTTTCTTCAACTTTTGCATGAAGTAATCAGATCAATGGAAAAACATACCTTTGAAAGATATTTTGATTGGTCGGTGAGGAAAGTAAGATGAAAAGCAAAAATGAGACATACCATATCATGTTGTCCAAAACAAGCGCAAAAAGTAATATTATTGTATGTCTTCCAAAATACCTTTAAAAGAATCATACTATAGCATGTCACTCAAAATGGCACAAAAACAGTTTTAATATTGCATGTTGGTCAAAAAAGCATAAAAAAGTCATACTATAGCATGTTGTAAATATTGCAAAAAAAAGTCGTGACATTGCATATTGACCGAAAATGCAAGAAAAAGAGTAAGTGTCCAAGATAGCTTAAAGAAGTCATACTATAGCATATTTTCCAAAAATGTGTAAGAAAATCATACTACATAAATATAAATTTAAAAGTCATACCATAGAATGTCGTAAAAATAGTATGTCATTCAAAATAGCATAAAAAATTCATATTATAGTATGTCATCTAATATAGCATGAAAAAGTTGTACTATAGCATACCATTCAAATTAGCCTCAAAAAGTGGTCATGCTAAGACGACAGTGGCATGCAGATGCAGCAGCCAGTAGCTCCTCAAATTCTTGCTACTTTTGCTATATTTTTCTATTTTTTTTTTCAACTCCATGACCCCTTCTGCTGAAGCACAACTTTCCTACGATAGAGCAGCACTCATCAGCATCGAGAAAACTTGTGTGGGTCTTGGACTGAATGCGGTAGACCGTGAGAGGATCTGCACAAACTACATGCGCCAAGCTGCCCGTCAGACCAGAGGGAAGAAACGAAATCCAAAGTGCCGGACGAAGAGAGGGAGGAGAGTCGGCATCAGGGTGAGGCTGACCCGCCTTGGATCAAGAGCCATTCCTCTACCAAGCCTTCTTCTGGCTAATGTCAGCTCACAGGAGAATAAAATAGATGAGATGACATTGAGGCTCACTCAGCAACGGGAGATCAGAGACTGCTCTGCGCACATCTTCACAGAGACATGGTTAACCCCTAACATCCCAGATCAAGCTGTTGCACTGGATGAGCAGACTTTGTTCAGAGCAGACAGGTCACAAGACTCCAGTAAGAGAAGAGGATGAGGGCTTTGTGTTTATATAAATGATGCTTGGTGCTCAAACGCAGTTAAAGTGGATGGACTGTGCTCACCAGATGTCGAGTTTTTGGTGCTAGGATGTTGTCCATATTATCTGCCCAGAGAATTCACCAGGGTTTTTATTGTTGCTGTATGCATACCCCCATATGCAGATTCAAAAAATGCACTGCAGGAATTGTATTATGCCATGAGCAGCAACATCACCAAGCAACCGGATGCAACCGACCTCAAAACTGTCTTGCCTAAATTCCACCAGCATGTCCAGATCTCCACCAGAGGAAGAAATATCCTGCACCACTGTATACATTAAACCACATTTAAGAAAAATGAAAATAAATCTACTCTGTGCCTTGTATAGTATGTCGTCCAAAATATCGTGAAAAAGTCATACCAAAGCATGTCGTTCAAAATAGCAAAAAACCGTCATAGTATACTACATAGTCCAAAATAGCGTGAAAAAGTCATACTATAGTATGTTGTCCAAACTTGCACCAAAAAAGTATTAATATAGCATGTTATTTAAAATATTTTTAAAAAATCATATGAAATGTCATCCAAACTAGCATGAAAAGTCATAATTTAGTATGATTAATTGTAAAATTATAAAAATGATTATAAAATTACCTAAAATTAAATATTTAATTATAATTTGTCATTTTCAGCCATTTTTAGGGGCAGTCAAAATTTGACTTTTTTGGACATTTTGTTGACATGCTAAATTATGATTTTTTTTTTTTAGACTTTTTTGAACTTTATTCCCACTTTGTATACTATGATGCATTTTTACAAGCTATTATATGTTGTTTTCAGCCATATTGAGGAGCAGTCAAAATTTGACTTTTTTTGACATACTATACTATCGCCTTTTTAGCCATGTCAAAATTTGAGATTTTTGCCTTACTATACAATGCAATTTTTGGCTTTTTTTTTTTTTTAACATGCTATGTTATAGCTTTTTGGCCTTTTTTTGGCCCCGTTTTCTACCTCCTACGCTATGGCACATCTCCATGAACTGCAGTAATAGGTTTCCAGCCATTTTTGGGACATGTCAAAATATGACATTTTTGCCATACAGTAGTACGCGATTTTTGGTCATTGTTTCGACATGCCAAATTATGCTCTTTTTGGATCTTGTTTCAACTTTCTTTGCTATAGCGTATCTTGGCAGGATATTCAAAGCTGTTTCCAGTTGTTTTCAACAATTTTGGGGGTATGTCAAATTTTGACATAATTTGGCATGTTGAAAATGTGACCAAAAATTGCCAAACATTGACATGTCCAAAAAACTATTGAAAAAAGCTGCAAACAGCTTACAATACCCTACCAACACACGCGATAGCAAAGACAGTTGCAAACAGAGCCAAAAACAGCATAATTTGGCATGTCAAAAAAATGACCAAAAATCCAAGACTATAGTAAGGCAAAAATGTCAAAAAATGACATCTTCCAAAAACTGTTAAAAATAGCTTTAAACAACTTAAAATAGCTTGCTAAAACACGCCATAGAGAAGAAAGTTGCAAAAAGAGCCAAAAACAGCATAATTTGGCATGTCGAAAAAATGACCAAAAATCCAAGACTATAGTAAGGCAAAAATGTCAAAATTTGACATGTCCCAAAAACTGCTGAAAACAACTGGAAACAACTTAAAATAGCCTGCCAAGACACGCCATAGAGAAGAAAGTTGCAAAAAGAGCCAAAAAAAGGATAATTTGGCATGTCAAAAAAATGACCAAAAATCCAAGACTATAGTAAGGCAAAACTATCAAAAAATGACATCTTCCAAAAACTGTTAAAAATAGCTTTAAACAACTTAAAATAGCTTCCTAAAACACACCATAGAGAAGAAAGTTGCAAAAAGAGCCACAAACAGCATAATTTGGCATGTCAAAAAAATGACCAAAAATCCAAGACTATAGTAAGGCAAAAATGTCAAAAAATGACATGTCCCAAAAACTGCTGAAAACAACTGGAAACAACTTAAAATAGCCTGCCAAGACACGCCATAGAGAAGAAAGTTGCAAAAAGAGCCAAAAACAGCATAATTTGGCAAGTTGAAAATATGACCAAAAATCCAAGACTATAGTAAGGCAAAACTATCAAAATTTGACATGTCCCAAAAACTGTTGAAAATAGCTTTAAACAACTTAAAATAGCTTGCTAAAACACGCCATAGAGAAGAAAGTTACAAAAAGAGCCAAAAACAGCATAATTTGGCAAGTTGAAAATATGACCAAAAATCCAAGACTATAGTAAGGCAAAAATGTCAAAAAATGACATGTCCCAAAACCTGTTTAAAATAGCTTTAAACAACTTAAAATAGCTTGCCAAAACACGCCATAGAGAAGAAAGTTGCAAAAAGAGCCAAAAACAGCATAATTTGGCATGTCAAAAAAATGACCAAAAATCCAAGACTATAGTAAGGCAAAAATGTCAAAATTTGACATGTCCCAAAAACTGCTGAAAACAACTGGAAACAACTTAAAATAGCCTGCCAAGACACGCCATAGAGAAGAAAGTTGCAAAAAGAGCCAAAAAAAGGATAATTTGGCATGTCAAAAAAATGACCAAAAATCCAAGACTATAGTAAGGCAAAACTATCAAAAAATGACATCTTCCAAAAACTGTTAAAAATAGCTTTAAACAACTTAAAATAGCTTCCTAAAACACGCCATAGAGAAGAAAGTTGCAAAAAGAGCCAAAAAAAGGATAATTTGGCATGTCGAAAAAATGAGTAAAAATCCAAGACTATAGTAAGGCAAAACTATCAAAAAATGACATCTTCCAAAAACTGTTAAAAATAGCTTTAAACAACTTAAAATAGCTTCCTAAAACACACCATAGAGAAGAAAGTTGCAAAAAGAGCCACAAACAGCATAATTTGGCATGTCAAAAAAATGACCAAAAATCCAAGACTATAGTAAGGCAAAAATGTCAAAAAATGACATGTCCCAAAAACTGCTGAAAACAACTGGAAACAACTTAAAATAGCCTGCCAAGACACGCCATAGAGAAGAAAGTTGCAAAAAGAGCCAAAAACAGCATAATTTGGCAAGTTGAAAATATGACCAAAAATCCAAGACTATAGTAAGGCAAAACTATCAAAATTTGACATGTCCCAAAAACTGTTGAAAATAGCTTTAAACAACTTAAAATAGCTTGCTAAAACACGCCATAGAGAAGAAAGTTGCAAAAAGAGCCAAAAACAGCATAATTTGGCAAGTTGAAAATATGACCAAAAATCCAAGACTATAGTAAGGCAAAAATGTCAAAAAATGACATCTTCCAAAAACTGTTAAAAATAGCGTTAAACAACTTAAAATAGCTTGCTAAAACACGCCATAGAGAAGAAAGTTGCAAAAAGAGCCAAAAACAGCATAATTTGGCATGTCAAAAAAATGACCAAAAATCCAAGACTATAGTAAGGCAAAAATGTCAAAATTTGACATGTCCCAAAAACTGCTGAAAACAACTGGAAACAACTTAAAATAGCCTGCCAAGACACGCCATAGAGAAGAAAGTTGCAAAAAGAGCCAAAAACAGCATAATTTGGCATGTCAAACAAATGAGTAAAAATCCAAGACTATAGTAAGGCAAAAATGTCAAAATTTGACATGTCCCAAAAACTGCTGAAAACAGCTGGAAACAGCTTAGAATACCCTGCCAAGACACGCCATCGCAAAGAAAGTTGCAAAAATAGCCAAAAAAAGGATAATTTGGCAAGTTGAAAATATGACCAAAAATCCAAGACTATAGTAAGGCAAAAATGTCAAAATTTGACATGTCCCAAAAACTGCTGAAAACAACTGGAAACAACTTAAAATAGCCTGCCAAGACACGCCATAGAGAAGAAAGTTGCAAAAAGAGCCACAAACAGCATAATTTGGCATGTCAAAAAAATGAGTAAAAATCCAAGACTATAGTAAGGCAAAACTATCAAAAAATGACATCTTCCAAAAACTGTTAAAAATAACTTTAAACAACTTAAAATAGCCTGCCAAGACACGCCATAGCAAAGAAAGTTGCAAAAAGAGCCAAAAACAGCATAATTTGGCAAGTTGAAAAAATGACCAAAAATCCAAGACTATAGTAAGGCAAAAATGTCAAAATTTGACATGTCCCAAAAACTGCTGAAAACAACTGGAAACAACTTAAAATAGCCTGCCAAGACACGCCATAGAGAAGAAAGTTGCAAAAAGAGCCACAAACAGCATAATTTGGCATGTCAAAAAAATGAGTAAAAATCCAAGACTATAGTAAGGCAAAACTATCAAAAAATGACATCTTCCAAAAACTGTTAAAAATAACTTTAAACAACTTAAAATAGCCTACCAAGACACGCCATAGCAAAGAAAGTTGCAAAAAGGACCAAAAACAGCATAATTTGGCAAGTTGAAAATATGACCAAAAATCCAAGACTATAGTAAGGCAAAAATGTCAAAATTTGACATGTCCCAAAAACTGCTGAAAACAACTGGAAACAACTTAAAATAGCCTGCCAAGACACGCCATAGAGAAGAAAGTTGCAAAAAGAGCCAAAAAAAGGATAATTTGGCATGTCAAAAAAATGAGTAAAAATCCAAGACTATAGTAAGGCAAAACTATCAAAAAATGACATCTTCCAAAAACTGTTAAAAATAGCTTTAAACAACTTAAAATAGCCTACCAAGACACGCCATAGCAAAGAAAGTTGCAAAAAGGACCAAAAACAGCATAATTTGGCAAGTTGAAAATATGACCAAAAATCCAAGACTATAGTAAGGCAAAAATGTCAAAATTTGACATGTCCCAAAAACTGCTGAAAACAGCTGGAAACAGCTTAGAATACCCTGCCAAGACACACCATAGCAAAGAAAGTTGCAAAAATAGCCAAAAAAAGGATAATTTGGCATGTCAAAAAAATGACCAAAAATCCAAGACTATAGTAAGGCAAAAATGTCAAAAAATGACATCTTCCAAAAACTGTTAAAAATAGCTTTAAACAACTTAAAATAGCTTCCTAAAACACACCATAGAGAAGAAAGTTGCAAAAATAGCCAAAAACAGCATAATTTGGCATGTCGAAAAAATGACCAAAAATCCAAGACTATAGTAAGGCAAAAATGTCAAAATTTGACATGTCCCAAAAACTGTTGAAAACAGCTGGAAACAGCTTAGAATACCCTGCCAAGACACGCCATAGCAAAGAAAGTTGCAAAAAGAGCCAAAAACAGCATAATTTGGCAAGTTGAAAATATGACCAAAAATCCAAGACTATAGTAAGGCAAAACTATCAAAAAATGACATCTTCCAAAAACTGTTAAAATAGCTTTAAACAACTTAAAATAGCTTGCTAAAACACGCCATAGAGAAGAAAGTTGCAAAAGAGCCAAAAACAGCATAATTTGGCATGTCAAAAAATGACCAAAAATCCAAGACTATAGCAAGGCAAAACTATCAAAAAATGACATCTTCCAAAAACTGTTAAAAATAGCTTTAAACAACTTAAAATAGCTTGCTAAAACACGCCATAGAGAAGAAAGTTGCAAAAAGAGCCAAAAACAGCATAATTTGGCAAGTTGAAAAAATGACCAAAAATCCAAGACTATAGTAAGGCAAAAATGTCAAAAAATGACATCTTCCAAAAACTGTTAAAAATAGCTTTAAACAACTTAAAATAGCTTGCTAAAACACGCCATAGAGAAGAAAGTTGCAAAAAGAGCCAAAAACAGCATAATTTGGCATGTCAAAAAAATGACCAAAAATCCAAGACTATAGTAAGGCAAAAATGTCAAAATTTGACATGTCCCAAAAACTGCTGAAAACAACTGGAAACAACTTAAAATAGCCTGCCAAGACACGCCATAGAGAAGAAAGTTGCAAAAAGAGCCAAAAACAGCATAATTTGGCATGTCAAAAAAATGAGTAAAAATCCAAGACTATAGTAAGGCAAAAATGTCAAAAAATGACATCTTCCAAAACTGTTAAAAATAGCTTTAAACAACTTAAAATAGCTTGCTAAAACACGCCATAGCAAAGAAAGTTGCAAAAATAGCCAAAAAAAGGATAATTTGGCATGTCAAAAAAATGACTAAAAATCCAAGACTATAGTAAGGCAAAACTATCAAAAAATGACATGTCCCAAAAACTGCTGAAAACAACTGGAAATAACTTAAAATAGCCTGCCAAGACACGCCATAGCAAAGAAAGTTGCAAAAATAGCCAAAAAAAGGATAATTTGGCAAGTTGAAAATATGACCAAAAATCCAAGACTATAGTAAGGCAAAAATGTCAAAATTTGACATGTCCCAAAAACTGCTGAAAACAACTGGAAACAACTTAAAATAGCCTGCCAAGACACGCCATAGAGAAGAAAGTTGCAAAAAGAGCCACAAACAGCATAATTTGGCATGTCAAAAAAATGAGTAAAAATCCAAGACTATAGTAAGGCAAAACTATCAAAAAATGACATCTTCCAAAAACTGTTAAAAATAACTTTAAACAACTTAAAATAGCCTGCGAAGACATGCCATAGCAAAGAAAGTTGCAAAAAGAGCCAAAAACAGCATAATTTGGCAAGTTGAAAAAATGACCAAAAATCCAAGACTATAGTAAGGCAAAAATGTCAAAATTTGACATGTCCCAAAAACTGCTGAAAACAACTGGAAACAACTTAAAATAGCCTGCCAAGACACGCCATAGAGAAGAAAGTTGCAAAAAGAGCCACAAACAGCATAATTTGGCATGTCAAAAAAATGAGTAAAAATCCAAGACTATAGTAAGGCAAAACTATCAAAAAATGACATCTTCCAAAAACTGTTAAAAATAACTTTAAACAACTTAAAATAGCCTACCAAGACACGCCATAGCAAAGAAAGTTGCAAAAAGGACCAAAAACAGCATAATTTGGCAAGTTGAAAATATGACCAAAAATCCAAGACTATAGTAAGGCAAAAATGTCAAAATTTGACATGTCCCAAAAACTGCTGAAAACAACTGGAAACAACTTAAAATAGCCTGCCAAGACACGCCATAGAGAAGAAAGTTGCAAAAAGAGCCAAAAAAAGGATAATTTGGCATGTCAAAAAAATGAGTAAAAATCCAAGACTATAGTAAGGCAAAACTATCAAAAAATGACATCTTCCAAAAACTGTTAAAAATAGCTTTAAACAACTTAAAATAGCCTACCAAGACACGCCATAGCAAAGAAAGTTGCAAAAAGGACCAAAAACAGCATAATTTGGCAAGTTGAAAATATGACCAAAAATCCAAGACTATAGTAAGGCAAAAATGTCAAAATTTGACATGTCCCAAAAACTGCTGAAAACAGCTGGAAACAGCTTAGAATACCCTGCCAAAACACACCATAGCAAAGAAAGTTGCAAAAATAGCCAAAAAAAGGATAATTTGGCATGTCAAAAAAATGACCAAAAATCCAAGACTATAGTAAGGCAAAAATGTCAAAAAATGACATCTTCCAAAAACTGTTAAAAATAGCTTTAAACAACTTAAAATAGCTTCCTAAAACACACCATAGAGAAGAAAGTTGCAAAAATAGCCAAAAACAGCATAATTTGGCATGTCGAAAAAATGACCAAAAATCCAAGACTATAGTAAGGCAAAAATGTCAAAATTTGACATGTCCCAAAAACTGTTGAAAACAGCTGGAAACAGCTTAGAATACCCTGCCAAGACACGCCATAGCAAAGAAAGTTGCAAAAAGAGCCAAAAACAGCATAATTTGGCAAGTTGAAAATATGACCAAAAATCCAAGACTATAGTAAGGCAAAACTATCAAAAAATGACATCTTCCAAAAACTGTTAAAAATAGCTTTAAACAACTTAAAATAGCTTGCTAAAACACGCCATAGAGAAGAAAGTTGCAAAAAGAGCCAAAAACAGCATAATTTGGCATGTCAAAAAAATGACCAAAAATCCAAGACTATAGCAAGGCAAAACTATCAAAAAATGACATCTTCCAAAAACTGTTAAAAATAGCTTTAAACAACTTAAAATAGCTTGCTAAAACACGCCATAGAGAAGAAAGTTGCAAAAAGAGCCAAAAACAGCATAATTTGGCAAGTTGAAAAAATGACCAAAAATCCAAGACTATAGTAAGGCAAAAATGTCAAAAAATGACATCTTCCAAAAACTGTTAAAAATAGCTTTAAACAACTTAAAATAGCTTGCTAAAACACGCCATAGAGAAGAAAGTTGCAAAAAGAGCCAAAAAAGGATAATTTGGCATGTCAAAAAAATGACCAAAAATCCAAGACTATAGTAAGGCAAAAATGTCAAAATTTGACATGTCCCAAAAACTGCTGAAAACAACTGGAAACAACTTAAAATAGCCTGCCAAGACACGCCATAGAGAAGAAAGTTGCAAAAAGAGCCAAAAACAGCATAATTTGGCATGTCAAAAAAATGAGTAAAAATCCAAGACTATAGTAAGGCAAAAATGTCAAAAAATGACATCTTCCAAAACTGTTAAAAATAGCTTTAAACAACTTAAAATAGCTTGCTAAAACACGCCATAGCAAAGAAAGTTGCAAAAATAGCCAAAAAAAGGATAATTTGGCATGTCAAAAAAATGACTAAAAATCCAAGACTATAGTAAGGCAAAACTATCAAAAAATGACATGTCCCAAAAACTGCTGAAAACAACTGGAAATAACTTAAAATAGCCTGCCAAGACACGCCATAGCAAAGAAAGTTGCAAAAATAGCCAAAACAGGATAATTTGGCAAGTTGAAAATATGACCAAAAATCCAAGACTATAGTAAGGCAAAATGTCAAAATTTGACATGTCCCAAAAACTGCTGAAAACAACTGAAACAACTTAAAATAGCCTGCCAAGACACGCCATAGAGAAGAAAGTTGCAAAAAGAGCCACAAACAGCATAATTTGGCATGTCAAAAAATGAGTAAAATCCAAGACTATAGTAAGGCAAAACTATCAAAAAATGACATCTTCCAAAAACTGTTAAAAATAACTTTAAACAACTTAAAATAGCCTGCCAAGACACGCCATAGCAAAGAAAGTTGCAAAAAGAGCCAAAAACAGCATAATTTGGCAAGTTGAAAATATGACCAAAAATCCAAGACTATAGTAAGGCAAAACTATCAAAAAATGACATCTTCCAAAAACTGTTAAAAATAGCTTTAAACAACTTAAAATAGCTTGCTAAAACACGCCATAGAGAAGAAAGTTGCAAAAAGAGCCAAAAACAGCATAATTTGGCATGTCAAAAAAATGACCAAAAATCCAAGACTATAGCAAGGCAAAACTATCAAAAAATGACATCTTCCAAAAACTGTTAAAAATAGCTTTAAACAACTTAAAATAGCTTGCTAAAACACGCCATAGAGAAGAAAGTTGCAAAAAGAGCCACAAACAGCATAATTTGGCAAGTTGAAAAAATGACCAAAAATCCAAGACTATAGTAAGGCAAAATGTCAAAAATGACATCTTCCAAAAACTGTTAAAAATAGCTTTAAACAACTTAAAATAGCTTGCTAAAACACGCCATAGAGAAGAAAGTTGCAAAAGAGCCAAAAACAGCATAATTTGGCATGTCAAAAAATGACCAAAATCCAAGACTATAGTAAGGCAAAAATGTCAAAATTTGACATGTCCCAAAAACTGCTGAAAACAACTGGAAACAACTTAAAATAGCCTGCCAAGACACGCCATAGAGAAGAAAGTTGCAAAAAGAGCCAAAAACAGCATAATTTGGCATGTCAAAAAAATGACCAAAAATCCAAGACTATAGTAAGGCAAAAATGTCAAAAAATGACATCTTCCAAAAACTGTTAAAAATAGCTTTAAACAACTTAAAATAGCTTGCTAAAACACGCCATAGAGAAGAAAGTTGCAAAAAGAGCCAAAAAAGGATAATTTGGCATGTCAAAAAATGAGTAAAAATCCAAGACTATAGTAAGGCAAAACTATCAAAAAATGACATGTCCCAAAAACTGCTGAAAACAACTGGAAAGAACTTAAAATAGCCTGCCAAGACACGCCATAGCAAAGAAAGTTGCAAAAGGAGCCAAAAACAGCATAATTTGGCAAGTTGAAAATATGAACAAAAATCCAAGACTATAGTAAGGCAAAACTGTCAAAATTTGACATGTCCCAAAAACTGCTGAAAACAACTGAAACAACTTAAAATAGCCTGCCAAGACACGCCATAGAGAAGAAAGTTGCAAAAGAGCCAAAAAAAGGATAATTTGGCATGTCAAAAAAATGAGTAAAAATCCAAGACTATAGTAAGGCAAAACTATCAAAAAATGACATCTTCCAAAAACTGTTAAAAATAACTTTAAACAACTTAAAATAGCCTGCCAAGACACGCCAAAGAGAAGAAAGTTGAAAAAAGAGCAAAAAACAGCATAATTTGGCAAGTTGAAAAAATGACCAAAAATCCAAGACTATAGTAAGGCAAAAATGTCAAAATTTGACATGTCCCAAAAACTGCTGAAAACAACTGGAAACAACTTAAAATAGCCTGCCAAGACACGCCATACAGAAGAAAGTTGCAAAAAGAGCCAAAAAAGGATAATTTGGCATGTCAAAAAAATGACCAAAAATCCAAGACTATAGTAAGGCAAAAATGTCAAAATTTGACATGTCCCAAAACCTGTTTAAAATAGCTTTAAACAACTTAAAATAGCCTGACAAGACACGCCATAGCAAAGAAAGTTGCAAAAAGAGCCAAAAACAGCATAATTTGGCAAGTTGAAAATATGAACAAAAATCCAAGACTATAGTAAGGCAAAAATGTCAAAAAATGACATGTCCCAAAAACTGCTGAAAACAACTGGAAACAACTTAAAATACCCTGCCAAGACACGCCATAGCAAAGAAAGTTGCAAAAAGAGCCAAAAACAGCATAATTTGGCATGTCAAAAAAATGACCAAAAATCCAAGACTATAGTAAGGCAAAAATGTCAAAATTTGACATGTCCCAAAAACTGCTGAAAACAACTGGAAACAACTTAAAATAGCCTGCCAAGACACACCATAGAGAAGAAAGTTGCAAAAGAGCCAAAAAAAAGGATAATTTGGCATGTCAAAAAAATGACCAAAAATCCAAGACTATAGTAAGGCAAAAATGTCAAAAAATGACATCTTCCAAAAACTGTTAAAAATAGCTTTAAACAACTTAAAATAGCTTGCTAAAACACGCCATAGAGAAGAAAGTTGCAAAAAGAGCCAAAAACAGCATAATTTGGCATGTTGAAAAAATGACCAAAAATCCAAGACTATAGTAAAGCAAAACTGTCAAAAAATGACATGTCCCAAAAACTGCTGAAAACTACTGGAAAC
The DNA here is from genome assembly GCF_026936395.1 of Plectropomus leopardus. Taxonomy (NCBI): domain Eukaryota; kingdom Metazoa; phylum Chordata; class Actinopteri; order Perciformes; family Serranidae; genus Plectropomus; species Plectropomus leopardus. Next base: position 21,271,358 of record NC_142191.1, on the reverse strand, counting down.
AACTTAAAATAGCCTGCCAAGACATGCCATAGAGAAGAAAGTTGCAAAAAGAGCCTAAAACAGCATAATTTGGCAAGTTGAAAATATGAACAAAAATCCAAGACTATAGTAAGGCAAAAATGTCAAAATTTGACATGTCCAAAAACTGTTGAAAACAACTGGAAACAACTTAAAATAGCCTGCCAACACACGCCATAGAGAAGAAAGTTGCAAAAAGAGCCAAAAACAGCATAATTTGGCATGTCAAAAAAATGACCAAAAATCCAAGACTATAGTAAGGCAAAAATGTCAAAAATTACATCTTCCAAAAACTGTTAAAAATAGCTTTAAACAACTTAAAATAGCCTGCCAAGACACGCCATAGAGAAGAAAGTTGCAAAAAGAGCCAAAAACAGCATAATTTGGCAAGTTGAAAAAATGACCAAAAATCCAAGACTATAGTAAGGCAAAAATGTCAAAATTTGACATGTCCCAAAAACTGCTGAAAACAACTGGAAACAACTTAAAATAGCCTGCCAAGACACGCCATAGAGAAGAAAGTTGCAAAAAGAGCCAAAAACAGCATAATTTGGCAAGTTGAAAATATGACCAAAAATCCAAGACTATAGTAAGGCAAAAATGTCAAAATTTGACATGTCCCAAAAACTGCTGAAAATAACTTTAAACAACTTAAAATAGCCTGCCAAGACACGCCATAGAGAAGAAAGTTGCAAAAGAGCCAAAACAGGATAATTTGGCATGTCAAAATATGACCAAAAATCCAAGACTATAGTAAGGCAAAATGTCAAAATTGACATCTTCCAAAAACTGTTAAAACAACTTTAAACAACTTAAAATAGCCTGCCAAGACACGCCATAGAGAAGAAAGTTGCAAAAAGAGCCAAAAACAGCATAATTTGGCATGTCAAACAAATGAGTAAAAATCCAAGACTATAGTAAGGCAAAAATGTCAAAATTTGACATGTCCCAAAAACTGCTGAAAACAGCTGGAAACAGCTTAGAATACCCTGCCAAGACACACCATAGCAAAGAAAGTTGCAAAAAGGACCAAAAAAAGGATAATTTGGCATGTCAAAAAAATGACCAAAAATCCAAGACTATAGTAAGGCAAAAATGTCAAAAAATGACATCTTCCAAAAACTGTTAAAAATAGCTTTAAACAACTTAAAATAGCTTGCTAAAACACGCCATAGAGAAGAAAGTTGCAAAAAGAGCCAAAAACAGCATAATTTGGCATGTCGAAAAAATGACCAAAAATCCAAGACTATAGTAAGGCAAAAATGTCAAAATTTGACATGTCCCAAAAACTGTTGAAAACAACTGGAAACAACTTAAAATAGCCTGCCAAGACACGCCATAGCAAAGAAAGTTGCAAAAGGAGCCAAAAACAGCATAATTTGGCAAGTTGAAAATATGACCAAAAATCCAAGACTATAGTAAGGCAAAAATGTCAAAAAATGACATCTTCCAAAAACTGTTAAAAATAGCTTTAAACAACTTAAAATAGCTTGCTAAAACACGCCATAGAGAAGAAAGTTGCAAAAAGAGCCACAAACAGCATAATTTGGCATGTCAAAAAAATGAGTAAAAATCCAAGACTATAGTAAGGCAAAATATCAAAATTTGACATCTTCCAAAAACTGTTAAAATAACTTGAAACAACTTAAAATAGCCTACCAAGACACGCCATAGCAAAGAAAGTTGCAAAAAGAGCCAAAAACAGCATAATTTGGCAAGTTGAAAATATGACCAAAAATCCAAGACTATAGTAAGGCAAAAATGTCAAAATTTGACATGTCCCAAAAACTGCTGAAAACAACTGGAAACAACTTAAAATAGCCTGCCAAGACACGCCATAGAGAAGAAAGTTGCAAAAAGAGCCAAAAACAGCATAATTTGGCATGTCGAAAAAATGACCAAAAATCCAAGACTATAGTAAGGCAAAAATGTCAAAAATGACATCTTCCAAAAACTGTTAAAATAACTTTAAACAACTTAAAATAGCCTGCCAAGACACGCCATAGAGAAGAAAGTTGCAAAAAGAGCCAAAAACAGCATAATTTGGCATGTCGAAAAAATGACCAAAAATCCAAGACTATAGTAAGGCAAAAATGTCAAAATTTGACATGTCCCAAAAACTGCTGAAAACAACTGGAAACAACTTAAAATAGCCTGCCAAGACACGCCATAGAGAAGAAAGTTGAAAAAAGAGCCAATAACAGCATAATTTGGCAATTTGAAAAAATGACCAAAAATCCAAGACTATAGTAAGGCAAAAATGTCAAAAATGACATGTCCCAAAAACTGCTGAAAACAACTGAAACAACTTAAAATAGCCTGCCAAGACACGCCATAGAGAAGAAAGTTGCAAAAGAGCCAAAAACAGCATAATTTGGCAAGTTGAAAATATGACCAGAAATCCAAGACTATAGTAAGGCAAAAATGTCAAAATTTGACATGTCCCAAAAACTGCTGAAAACAACTGGAAACAACTTAAAATAGCCTGCCAAGACACGCCATAGAGAAGAAAGTTGAAAAAAGAGCCAATAACAGCATAATTTGGCAATTTGAAAAAATGACCAAAAATCCAAGACTATAGTAAGGCAAAAATGTCAAAAAATGACATCTTCCAAAAACTGTTAAAAATAGCTTTAAACAACTTAAAATAGCTTGCTAAAACACGCCATAGAGAAGAAAGTTGCAAAAAGAGCCAAAAACAGCATAATTTGGCATGTTGAAAAAATGACCAAAAATCCAAGACTATAGTAAGGCAAAAATGTCAAAATTTGACATGTCCCAAAAACTGTTGAAAACAGCTGGAAACAGCTTAGAATACCCTGCCAAGACACGCCATAGCAAAGAAAGTTGCAAAAAGAGCCAAAAACAGGATAATTTGGCATGTCAAAATATGACCAAAAATCCAAGACTATAGTAAGGCAAAAATGTCAAAAATGACATCTTCCAAAACTGTTAAAAATAGCTTTAAACAACTCAAAAGAGCTTGCTAAAACATGCCATAGAGAAGAAAGTTGCAAAAAGAGCCAAAAACAGCATAATTTGGCACGTTGAAAATATGACCAAAAATCCAAGACTATAGTAAGGCAAAAATGTCAAAATTTGACATGTCCCAAAAACTGCTGAAAACAGCTGGAAACAGCTTAGAATACCCTGCCAAGACACGCCATAGCAAAGAAAGTTGCAAAAAGAGCCAAAAACAGCATAATTTGGCAAGTTGAAAATATGACCAAAAATCCAAGACTATAGTAAGGCAAAAATGTCAAAATTTGACATGTCCCAAAAACTGCTGAAAATAGCTGAAACAACTTAAAATAGCCTGCCAAGACACGCCATACAGAAGAAAGTTGCAAAAAGAGCCAAAAAAGGATAATTTGGCATGTCAAAAAAATGACCAAAAATCCAAGACTATAGTAAGGCAAAAATGTCAAAAAATGACATCTTCCAAAAACTGTTAAAAATAGCTTTAAACAACTTAAAATAGCCTGCCAAGACACGCCATAGAGAAGAAAGTTGCAAAAAGAGCCAAAAACAGCATAATTTGGCATGTCGAAAATATGACCAAAAATCCAAGACTATAGTAAGGCAAAAATGTCAAAATTTGACATGTCCCAAAAACTGCTGAAAACAACTGGAAACAACTTAAAATAGCCTGCCAAGACACGCCATAGAGAAGAAAGTTGCAAAAAGAGCCAAAAACAGCATAATTTGGCATGTCAAAAAAATGACCAAAAATCCAAGACTATAGTAAGGCAAAATGTCAAAATTTGACATGTCCCAAAAACTGCTGAAAACAGCTGAAACAACTTAAAATAGCCTGCCAAGACACGCCATAGAGAAGAAAGTTGCAAAAAGAGCCAAAAACAGCATAATTTGGCACGTTGAAAAAATGACCAAAAATCCAAGACTATAGTAAGGCAAAAATGTCAAAAAATGACATCTTCCAAAAACTGTTAAAAATAGCTTTAAACAACTTAAAATAGCCTGCCAAGACACGCCATAGAGAAGAAAGTTGCAAAAAGAGCCAAAAACAGCATAATTTGGCATGTCGAAAATATGACCAAAAATCCAAGACTATAGTAAGGCAAAAATGTCAAAATTTGACATGTCCCAAAAACTGCTGAAAACAACTGGAAACAACTTAAAATAGCCTGCCAAGACACGCCATAGAGAAGAAAGTTGAAAAAAGAGCCAATAACAGCATAATTTGGCAAGTTGAAAATATGACCAAAAATCCAAGACTATAGTAAGGCAAAAATGTCAAAAAATGACATCTTCCAAAAACTGTTAAAAATAGCTTTAAACAACTTAAAATAGCCTGCCAAGACACGCCATAGAGAAGAAAGTTGCAAAAAGAGCCAAAAACAGCATAATTTGGCAAGTTGAAAATATGACCAAAAATCCAAGACTATAGTAAGGCAAAAATGTCAAAATTTGACATGTCCCAAAAACTGTTGAAAACAGCTGGAAACAGCTTAGAATACCCTGCCAAGACACGCCATAGCAAAGAAAGTTGCAAAAAGAGCCAAAAACAGCATAATTTGGCAAGTTGAAAATATGACCAGAAATCCAAGACTATAGTAAGGCAAAAATGTCAAAATTTGACATGTCCCAAAAACTGCTGAAAACAACTGGAAACAACTTAAAATAGCCTGCCAAGACACGCCATAGATAAGAAAGTTGCAAAAAGAGCCAAAAACAGCATAATTTGACAGATCGAAAATATGGCCAAAAATCCAAGACTATAGTAAGGCAAAAATGTCAAAATTTGACATGTCCCAAAAACTGCTGAAAACAACTGGAAACAGCTTAGAATACCTTGCCAAGACACGCCATAGAGAAGAAAGTTGCAAAAAGAGCCAAAAACAGCATAATTTGGCATGTCGAAAATATGACCAAAAATCCAAGACTATAGTAAGGCAAAAATGTCAAAAAATGACATCTTCCAAAAACTGTTAAAAATAGCTTTAAACAACTTAAAATAGCTTGCTAAAACACGCCATAGAGAAGAAAGTTGCAAAAAGAGCCAAAAACAGCATAATTTGGCAAGTTGAAAATATGACCAAAAATCCAAGACTATAGTAAGGCAAAAATGTCAAAATTTGACATGTCCCAAAAACTGCTGAAAACAACTGGAAACAACTTAAAATAGCCTGCCAAGACACGCCATAGAGAAGAAAGTTGCAAAAAGAGCCAAAAACAGCATAATTTGGCATGTCGAAAAAATGACCAAAAATCCAAGACTATAGTAAGGCAAAAATGTCAAAATTTGACATGTCCCAAAAACTGTTGAAAACAGCTGAAACAACTTAAAATAGCCTGCCAAGACACGCCATAGAGAAGAAAGTTGCAAAAAGAGCCAAAAACAGCATAATTTGGCATGTCGAAAATATGACCAAAAATCCAAGACTATAGTAAGGCAAAAATGTCAAAAAATGACATCTTCCAAAAACTGTTAAAAATAGCTTTAAACAACTTAAAATAGCTTGCCAAAACATGCCAGAGTGAAGAAAGTTGCAAAAAGAGCCAAAAAAAGCATAGTTTTGCATGTCGAAAAAATGACCAAAAATCCAAGACTATAGTAAGGCAAAAATGTCAAAATTTGACATGTCCCAAAAACTGCTGAAAACAACTGGAAACAACTTAAAATAGCCTGCCAAGACACGCCATAGAGAAGAAAGTTGCAAAAAGAGCCAAAACAGCATAATTTGGCACGTTGAAAATATGACCAAAAATCCAAGACTATAGTAAGGCAAAAATGTCAAAATTTGACATGTCCCAAAAACTGCTGAAAACAACTGGAAACAACTTAAAATAGCCTGCCAAGACACGCCATAGAGAAGAAAGTTGCAAAAAGAGCCAAAAAAGGATAATTTGGCATGTCAAAAAAATGACCAAAAATCCAAGACTATAGTAAGGCAAAAATGTCAAAAAATGACATCTTCCAAAAACTGTTAAAAATAGCTTTAAACAACTTAAAATAGCTTGCTAAAACACGCCATAGAGAAGAAAGTTGCAAAAAGAGCCAAAAACAGCATAATTTGGCATGTCGAAAAAATGACCAAAAATCCAAGACTATAGTAAGGCAAAAATGTCAAAATTTGACATGTCCCAAAAACTGCTGAAAACAACTGGAAACAACTTAAAATAGCCTGCCAAGACACGCCATACAGAAGAAAGTTGCAAAAAGAGCCAAAAAAGGATAATTTGGCATGTCAAAAAAATGACCAAAAATCCAAGACTATAGTAAGGCAAAAATGTCAAAAAATGACATCTTCCAAAAACTGTTAAAAATAGCTTTAAACAACTTAAAATAGCTTGCTTAAACACGCCATAGAGAAGAAAGTTGCAAAAAGAGCCAAAAACAGCATAATTTGGCATGTCGAAAAAATGACCAAAAATCCAAGACTATAGTAAGGCAAAAATGTCAAAATTTGACATGTCCCAAAAACTGTTGAAAACAGCTGGAAACCGCTTAGAATACCCTGCCAAGACACGCCATAGCAAAGAAAGTTGCAAAAAGAGCCAAAAACAGCATAATTTGGCAAGTTGAAAATATGACCAAAAATCCAAGACTATAGTAAGGCAAAAATGTCAAAAAATGACATCTTCCAAAAACTGTTAAAAATAGCTTTAAACAACTTAAAATAGCTTGCTAAAACACGCCATAGAGAAGAAAGTTGCAAAAAGAGCCAAAAACAGCATAATTTGGCATGTCGAAAAAATGACCAAAAATCCAAGACTATAGTAAGGCAAAAATGTCAAAATTTGACATGTCCCAAAAACTGTTGAAAACAGCTGGAAACAGCTTAGAATACCCTGCCAAGACACGCCATAGCAAAGAAAGTTGCAAAAAGAACCAAAGAAAACATAATTTGGCATGTCGAAAATATGACAAAAAATCCAAGACTATAGTAAGGCAAAAATGTCAAAATTTGACATGTCCCAAAAACTGCTGAAAACAACTGGAAACAACTTAAAATAGCCTGCCAAGACACGCCATAGAGAAGAAAGTTGCAAAAAGAGCCAAAAAAGGATAATTTGGCATGTCAAAAAAATGACCAAAAATCCAAGACTATAGTAAGGCAAAAATGTCAAAAAATGACATCTTCCAAAAACTGTTAAAAATAGCTTTAAACAACTTAAAATAGCTTGCTAAAACACGCCATAGAGAAGAAAGTTGCAAAAAGAGCCAAAAACAGCATAATTTGGCATGTCGAAAAAATGACCAAAATCCAAGACTATAGTAAGGCAAAAATGTCAAAAAATGACATCTTCCAAAAACTGTTGAAAATAGCTTTAAACAACTTAAAATAGCCTGCCAAGACACGCCATAGCAAAGAAAGTTGCAAAAAGAGCCAAAAACAGCATAATTTGGCAAATTGAAAATATGACCAAAAATCCAAGACTATAGTAAGGCAAAAATGTCAAAATTTGACATGTCCCAAAAACTGTTGAAAACAGCTGGAAACAGCTTAGAATACCCTGCCAAGACACGCCATAGCAAAGAAAGTTGCAAAAAGAGCCAAAAACAGCATAATTTGGCAAGTTGAAAATATGACCAAAAATCCAAGACTATAGTAAGGCAAAAATGTCAAAATTTGACATGTCCCAAAAACTGCTGAAAACAACTGGAAACAACTTAAAATAGCCTGCCAAGACACGCCATAGAGAAGAAAGTTGCAAAAAGAGCCAAAAAAAGGATAATTTGGCATGTCAAAAAAATGACCAAAAATCCAAGACTATAGTAAGGCAAAAATGTCAAAAAATGACATCTTCCAAAAACTGTTAAAAATAGCTTTAAACAACTTAAAATAGCTTGCTTAAACACGCCATAGAGAAGAAAGTTGCAAAAAGAGCCAAAAACAGCATAATTTGGCATGTCGAAAAAATGACCAAAAATCCAAGACTATAGTAAGGCAAAAATGTCAAAAAATGACATCTTCCAAAAACTGTTGAAAATAGCTTTAAACAACTTAAAATAGCCTGCCAAGACACGCCATAGCAAAGAAAGTTGCAAAAAGAGCCAAAAACAGCATAATTTGGCAAGTTGAAAATATGACCAAAAATCCAAGACTATAGTAAGGCAAAAATGTCAAAATTTGACATGTCCCAAAAACTTTTGAAAACAGCTGGAAACAGCTTAGAATACCCTGCCAAGACACGCCATAGCAAAGAAAGTTGCAAAAAGAGCCAAAAACAGCATAATTTGGCAAGTTGAAAATATGACCAAAAATCCAAGACTATAGTAAGGCAAAAATGTCAAAATTTGACATGTCCCAAAAACTGCTGAAAACAACTGGAAACAACTTAAAATAGCCTGCCAAGACACGCCATAGAGAAGAAAGTTGCAAAAAGAGCCAAAAAAAGGATAATTTGGCATGTCAAAAAAATGACCAAAAATCCAAGACTATAGTAAGGCAAAAATGTCAAAAAATGACATCTTCCAAAAACTGTTAAAAATAGCTTTAAACAACTTAAAATAGCTTGCTAAAACACGCCATAGAGAAGAAAGTTGCAAAAAGAGCCAAAAACAGCATAATTTGGCATGTCGAAAAAATGACCAAAAATCCAAGACTATAGTAAGGCAAAAATGTCAAAAAATGACATCTTCCAAAAACTGTTGAAAATAGCTTTAAACAACTTAAAATAGCCTACCAAGACACGCCATAGCAAAGAAAGTTTCAAAAAGAGCCAAAAACAGCATAATTTGGCATGTCAAAAAAATGACCAAAAATCCAAGACTATAGTAAGGCAAAATTGTCAAAAAATGACATGTCCCAAAAACTGCTGAAAACAACTGGAAACAACTTAAAATAGCCTGCCAAGACACGCCATAGAGAAGAAAGTTGCAAAAAGAGCCAAAAAAGGATAATTTGGCATGTCAAAAAAATGACCAAAAATCCAAGACTATAGTAAGGCAAAAATGTCAAAAAATGACATCTTCCAAAAACTGTTAAAAATAGCTTTAAACAACTTAAAATAGCTTGCTAAAACACGCCATAGAGAAGAAAGTTGCAAAAAGAGCCAAAAACAGCATAATTTGGCATGTCAAAAAAATGACCAAAAATCCAAGACTATAGTAAGGCAAAAATGTCAAAATTTGACATGTCCCAAAAACTGCTGAAAACAACTGGAAACAACTTAAAATAGCCTGCCAAGACACGCCATAGAGAAGAAAGTTGCAAAAAGAGCCAAAAAAGGATAATTTGGCATGTCAAAAAAATGACCAAAAATCCAAGACTATAGTAAGGCAAAAATGTCAAAAAATGACATCTTCCAAAAACTGTTAAAAATAGCTTTAAACAACTTAAAATAGCTTGCTAAAACACGCCATAGAGAAGAAAGTTGCAAAAAGAGCCAAAAACAGCATAATTTGGCATGTCGAAAAAATGACCAAAAATCCAAGACTATAGTAAGGCAAAAATGTCAAAAAATGACATCTTCCAAAAACTGTTGAAAATAGCTTTAAACAACTTAAAATAGCCTGCCAAGACACGCCATAGCAAAGAAAGTTGCAAAAAGAGCCAAAAACAGCATAATTTGGCAAATTGAAAATATGACCAAAAATCCAAGACTATAGTAAGGCAAAAATGTCAAAATTTGACATGTCCCAAAAACTGCTGAAAACAATTGGAAACAACTTAAAATAACCTGCCAAGACACACCATAGCAAAGAAAGTTGCTAAAACAGCCAAAAACAGCATAATTTGGCATGTCGAAAAAATGACCAAAAATCCAAGACTATAGTAAGGCAAAAATGTCAAAATTTGACATGTCCCAAAAACTTTTGAAAACAGCTGGAAACAGCTTAGAATACCCTGCCAAGACACGCCATAGCAAAGAAAGTTGCAAAAAGAGCCAAAAACAGCATAATTTGGCAAGTTGAAAATATGACCAAAAATCCAAGACTATAGTAAGGCAAAAATGTCAAAAAATGACATCTTCCAAAAACTGTTAAAAATAGCTTTAAACAACTTAAAATAGCCTGCCAAGACACGCCATAGAGAAGAAAGTTGCAAAAAGAGCCAAAAACAGCATAATTTGGCATGTCGAAAATATGACCAAAAATCCAAGACTATAGTAAGGCAAAAATGTCAAAAAATGACATCTTCCAAAAACTGTTAAAAATAGCTTTAAACAACTTAAAATAGCTTGCTAAAACACGCCATAGAGAAGAAAGTTGCAAAAAGAGCCAAAAACAGCATAATTTGGCAAGTTGAAAATATGACCAAAAATCCAAGACTATAGTAAGGCAAAAATGTCAAAAAATGACATGTCCCAAAAACTGCTGAAAACAACTGGAAACAACTTAAAATAGCCTGCCAAGACACGCCATAGAGAAGAAAGTTGCAAAAGAGCCAAAACAGCATAATTTGGCATGTCAAACAAATGACCAAAAATCCAAGACTATAGTAAGGCAAAACTATCAAAAAATGACATGTCCCAAAAACTGTTGAAAACAACTGGAAACAACTTAAAATAGCCTGCCAAGACACGCCATACAGAAGAAAGTTGCAAAAAGAGCCAAAAACAGCATAATTTGGCATGTCAAAAAAATGACCAAAAATCCAAGACTATAGTAAGGCAAAAATGTCAAAAAATGACATCTTCCAAAAACTGTTAAAAATAGCTTTAAACAACTTAAAATAGCTTGCTAAAACACGCCATAGAGAAGAAAGTTGCAAAAAGAGCCAAAAACAGCATAATTTGGCAAGTTGAAAATATGACCAAAAATCCAAGACTATAGTAAGGCAAAACTATCAAAAAATGACATGTCCCAAAAACTGTTGAAAACAACTGGAAACAACTTAAAATAGCCTGCCAAGACACGCCATAGAGAAGAAAGTTGCAAAAAGAGCCAAAAAAGGATAATTTGGCATGTCAAAAAAATGACCAAAAATCCAAGACTATAGTAAGGCAAAAATGTCAAAAAATGACATCTTCCAAAAACTGTTAAAAATAGCTTTAAACAACTTAAAATAGCTTGCTAAAACACGCCATAGAGAAGAAAGTTGCAAAAAGAGCCAAAAACAGCATAATTTGGCATGTCAAAAAAAATGACCAAAAATCCAAGACTATAGTAAGGCAAAACTATCAAAAAATGACATGTCCCAAAAACTGCTGAAAACAACTGGAAACAACTTAAAATAGCCTGCCAAGACAGGCCATGGCAAAGAAAGTTGCAAAAAGAGCCAAAAACAGCATCATTTGGCAAGTTGAAAATATGACCAAAAATCCAAGACTATAGTAAGGCAAAACTATCAAAAAATGACATGTCCCAAAAACTGTTGAAAATAGCTTTAAACAACTTAAAATAGCCTGCCAAGAGAGAAGAAAGTTGCAAAAAGAGCCAAAAACAGCATAATTTGGCATGTCAAAAAAAATGACCAAAAATCCAAGACTATAGTAAGGCAAAAATGTCACAATTTGACATGTCCCAAAAACTGCTGAAAACAGCTGGAAACAGCTTAGAATAGCTGCCTGAAGACACGCCATAAGAAGAAAGTTGCAAAAAGAGCCAAAAAAAGGATAATTTGGCAAGTTGAAAATATGACCAAAAATCCAAGACTATAGTAAGGCAAAAATGTCAAAAAATGACATCTTCCAAAAACTGTTAAAAATAGCTTTAAACAACTTAAAATAGCCTGCCAAGACACGCCATAGCAAAGAAAGTTGCAAAACGAGCCAAAAACAGCATAATTTGGCAAGTTGAAAATGTAACCAAAAATCCAAGACTATAGTAAGGCAAAAATGTCAAAAAGTGACATGTCCCAAAAACTTTTAAAAATAGCTTTAAACAACTTAAAATAGCTTGCTAAAACACGCCATAGAGAAGAAAGTTGCAAAAAGAGCCAAAAACAGCATAATTTGGCAAGTTGAAAATATGACCAAAAATCCAAGACTATAGTAAGGCAAAAATGTCACAATTTGACATGTCCCAAAAACTGCTGAAAAAAACTGGAAACAACTTAAAATAGCTGACTAAAACACGCCATAGAGAAGAAAGTTGCAAAAATAGCCAAAAACAGCATAATTTGGCATGTCGAAAAAATGACCAAAAATCCAAGACTATAGTAAGGCAAAAATGTCAAAATTTGACATGTCCCAAAAACTGTTGAAAACAGCTGGAAACCGCTTAGAATACACTGCCAAGACACGCCATAGCAAAGAAAGTTGCAAAAAGAGCCAAAAAAGGATAATTTGGCATGTCAAAAAAATGACCAAAAATCCAAGACTATAGTAAGGCAAAAATGTCAAAAAATGACATGTCCCACAAACTGTTGAAAATAGCTTTAAACAACTTAAAATAGCTTGCTAAAACACGCCATAGCAAAGAAAGTTGCAAAAAGAGCCAAAAACAACATAATTTGGCAAGTTGAAAATATGACCAAAAATCCTTATATCCAAAAAAACTATATATATATCCTGATTACAATTTTCCCAAAAACAACAAATGTGGTTGCCGAAGACTTTTGCACAGTACTGTAGGTTTGAAATACATGTGTTAAAACTTATCATAATATGTATAAATACAATTATGTATATGTATAAGGCAAAAATGTCAAAAAATGACATGTCCCAAACACTGTTGAAAATAGCTTTAAACAATTTAAAATACCCTGCCAAGACACGCCAGAGTGAAGAAAGTTGCAAAAAGCCAAAAACAGCACAATTTGGCATGTCAAAAAAATGACTAAAAATCCAAGACTGTAGTAAGTCAAAACTATCAAAAAATGACATGTCCCAAAAACTGCTGAAAACTACGGAGCCCCTCTGGTGACATTGGATGAAAAAAAAATAATGCGTGGCCAAGTATTACTATCTCGTGGCCACGAGATAATAACTTGTGGCCACGAGATTCCTTGCGTTTAAGCCCATGCATTTTGAGCAGCCGAATTAAGTGTCTCTTGCTAAGAATTACTCCATGCTTTGCCGCAAGTGACTTAAGTATGTCATTGTAATTCATTCCTATATTAAAATAAAATTAAATGAAATCAAACTTGTCCATGATAAAAGCAACAGTCTGCATGGGATGACTACAATAACTATCTGGTGGCCGTGCGTTATTATCTCGTGGCCACACATTAACCATCTCATGGCCACGCATTAACTATCTTGTGGCCACGTGTTATTATCTCGTGGCCACGCATTTTTTTTTTTTCATCTAATGTCACCAGAGGGGCTCTGTAGAAAACAGCTTGAAACAGCTTAAAATACCCTGCCAATGTCAGGAACTCACGGGCAGGCTGACACAGTAATGCAGCAGCACTCAGAAGATTAGGTAGAAACGTGCTCTTTATTTTGATCCAAGGTTGGTTCACAGGTATCAGAAACTCACGGCAATAGTACAGATGGATCAAGTAAGGTTCACAGATCAGGAAACTAGTCACGGTGATCATACAAGAGGAATCAATAATCATAAATGCTGGGACGTTTACTCACGGGGAATACAACACGAACTGGCACAGAGGGAACAGAGAGCTTGGCTTTTATACACACGAGGGAGGGGGAGAACGAAACACAGGTGAGTCTCTTGACTGTGTAGACCGTCACCACATCGAGGAAGTGAGGGGGAGGCGGAGGCTTGGCGGCGGGGACGAGTGGGCTCTCTTGGACAGGTTTGATGAGGCTAAAATTCTGGACAATCTAGGGAGTTGCAGCTTCACAGCAGACTGATTAATAATTTTCTTGATAGGGAACGGACCAATTAATCTGGGAGCTAACTTACGTGAGGGAGAATGTAGGGGGAGTTTCTTAGTAGAGAGCCACACTCGTTGCCCAGGATGATATACGGGGGTAGACGGCGACGACGGTCGGCCACCCTCTTGTAGGCTGAGGACGTCTTGAGGAGGGATCAGCATGCTCGGACCCAACATCCCTCGACAGTGACGAACCATGGTGGCTGCCGCAGGGATGCTCACCTCTTTTTCCAGGGCCGAGAAGAGAAGAGGCTGGTAACCAAAAACCACCTGGAAGGGGGTGAGTCCGGTGGAGGCAGAGGGGAGCGTGTTGTGGGCATACTCCACCCACAGCAGCATCTTGGACCAGGAAGAAGGGTTCTTGGAGGAGAGACAACAGAGGCCGGTCTCCAGGTCCTGCTTGAGCCTCTCTGTCTGGCCGTTAGTCTGGGGGTGATAACCAGACGAGAGGCTCACCGTGGCCCCCATCAGCTGGTAGAAGGCCTCCCAGAATTGTGCTACAAACTGCGGCCCCCGTTCGGACAGGATGTTTGTGGGGAAACCAAATGTCCTGATAATGTGTGTCAGTATGATTTCGGCAGTTTGCTTTGCATAGGGTAACTGGGTCAAAGGGATGAATTTGACCATCTTAGAGAATCTGGGAACCACTGTCAGAATTGTAGTGTTACCCTCTAAAAGGGGAAGTCCAGTGACAAAGTCCAGTGATATCTCAAACCAGGGGCGCTGTGGCACATGTAGGGGTTGAAGAAGGCCAGCTGGAGGGGCAAAGGAAACCTTCTGTCAGGAACACACCGTACATACAGCAACATACTCAGAAAAATCTTTACGGGCTTTTTTACGTGGGAATCAATGTCTGGGGAGAAAATCAAAATATCGTATAGCTAAATGCAGACATGTTTGTTTAACCAGTCTCTCAGTATATTGTTTACTAGGGCTTGGACCAAAAATCCAAGACAATAGTAAGGTGAAAATGTCAAAATTTGACATGTCCCAAAAACTTTTGAAAACAGCTGGGATCAGCTTAGAAAAGCCTGCCAACACATCCTATAGCAAAGAAAGTTGCAAAAATAGCCAAAAGCAGCATAATTTGGCATGTCGAAAATATAGCTGTAAATCCAAGACTGTAGTAAGGCAAAAATGTTAAAATTTGACATGTCCCAAAAACTGTTGAAAACAGCTGGAAACAGCTTATTGTAGCCGACCAAGTCACGCCATAGCAAAGAAAACTGCAAAAATAGCCAAAAACACCATAATCTGGCATGTTGAGAAAATGACCAAAAATCCAAGACTATAGTAAGGCAAAAATGTCAAAATCTGACATGTCCCAAAAACTGTTGAAAACAGCTGGAAACAGCTTAGAATAGCCTGCCAAGACACGCTATAGCAAAGAAAATTGCAAAAAGAGCCAAAACTAGCATAATTTGGCATATTGAAAATATAACTGAAAATCCAAGACTATAGTAAGGCAAAAATGTCAAAATTGGGCATGTCCCAAAAACTGCTGAAAACAGCTGGAAACAGCTTAGAATAGCCTGCCAAGACACGCCACAGCAAAGAAAGTTGCAAAAAAAGAGCCAAAAACAGCATAATTTAGCATGTCAAAAATATAGCCAAAAATCCAAGACTATAGTAAGGCAAAAATGTCAAAATTTGACATGTCCCAAAAACATCTGAAAACACCTCAAAACAGCATAAAATAACATGCCAAGTCATGCCATGGCATAATATTTTGCATAAACAACCATAAACACATAAATAATGCATGTTGAAAAATTACCGAAAAAACCAAAGCTATCGTAAGGCTTAGAATGTCAAAATATGACATGTCCCCAAATCAGCTGAAAACACCTCAAAACAGCATAAAATAGTGTGCTCAGATATGCCATAGTATAATATGTTGCAAAAACAAACCAAAAACACCATGATAATGCATGTTAAGAAAATGATTGAAAAAGCAAGGCTAGATAGTAAGGCAAAAATGTCAAAAAATGACATTTCCCAAAAACTGTTGAAAACAGCTGGAAACCTCAGTTTTGGAGACGCTGCAGTTTCCAATAAAACACAAAAAACATCAAAATCACACTGGTGACAAATATATCCGGGCTTGAGCAGCAGGCAGAGACCATGTGGCACATTACACATTTAGATTCTTGAATTTTAATATTTGATTCACTCCGAGAGTCGTACAAAGAGATTCACTCAAGGTATACAGTAAAAAATAAGTTACCCACCCAATATCTTCAACCTGGTCTCTGTCCTGTCCTCCTCCGGCTGCACCAGCTGACTGAAGCAGGATCAGCTGCAGCGTCGCGAGGCCGCTCCTTCGAAAAAAGTGACTCCAGCGCCTCTTCAGCTGTTCACCGTCATATTGCCATCTTGGTCTTGCTTCTTGCTGAGCTACGTCTTGCTACTCTGTTGTCTTTTGGGTATGTTTCCGTATAAACAAACACACGTACTTCTCGTTTTCCCTCCGTGTATGTTCAAATTTCCGCGAGGAAAATATGGACGTAGACATTTCCATCCAATCGGGACACAGGAGGTGGGGCAAAGTCTTCACAGCTCTTGCTGATTGGCTCAGAGGACTGAACAACTTGGGTTTCCCTGGCCAATCGACGCGCAGAAATTGATGATGTAACCACGCTCACTGCGGAGCGTCTGGATGTCTGCTTCTTAGATACTCCACTTTACGTGACTTTGTTGATAGGATTAGCGGTTCAAAAATCAGATTTTGGGTTGAATTCTGCCCCAGCCTAACTGCCTTCCTTTGATTTCACCAATTCTCTAAGTGGGAATGATGGTGGGCTGTTGGCAGCTGTAGAGCAAGTTAGTCTGTTTTCTGCACCCTCAATAGCATACGATTATAGACTAGTGCAGGTGATGAAGAGTTGCAGGAAATTTGTTTTAAATTACATTTAAACACAGGACACACCACAGGATGACAGGCTTTGATTCGACTTGGCAGTCAGAGAGGAAATACGTTAATCAATAAGCTATAGATGAACATAGTACATAGAATGTGAATAGGGAAACATCTACGGTTTCTCTGTTGGTTGGTAATAGGAGACACTTTTCTGTGAACACACACGCACACACACTTCATTCAGCTCACACCAGTTTAAACCATAAAGAGAGAAAAGATACAAATATATCATCAGATAATAATGGTAATCTAATTTCGTATGTTCTGCCATGAACTAGCCGTAATAATAAAGCTTTTTATCATGAGAAGAGTGTCTTGGTTTAGCCCTTATTTCAACTAGGTGCAAAACTTGTACTTCTTTTTTAAAGATTTGATCTTAGACTGCATTTATTTTCAGTCAGGAAAAACGTGAACAAAAATGCAGATGCTGTAATCAAACAATGCAAAGATCTTAACACTGTCCAAAAGAATACAGTCAAACCATGGGAGCCTCTTTAGTAGATGGGCTGTTCTGACACCGATGGAGGGGTACAGCAGTAAGCATACTGTACCAGTGGCAGGAAAGAGGCAAATATTAACAGGTGAGAGAGTTTAGAGGCCAGCGAATATGTTCAATTGGGATATTGCCATTTGTCTGTAGATTGTGAGCATGTGTATGGCTCCCAATGCACTGTAGATTTAGCAGGATGATGTGTATATGCAGAATAATATAATGCTTATTTATTTATTCAGGCAGTGCATTTATGCTCCACATTTTCTTTGAAAGACAATATTTGCTTTGGTCAGTGAGGAGGTCTTTAAAGAAATATCAAATCAGAACTAAATCAGAGGACTTTTTCCTTGACAATCAATACAGTAACGCAGAGCTCAGAGGTTTAAGGGATGAAATTACCTTTTAAATCCCTTAAGTTATTCAACACATTTTCTTAATTAAGTAATGCAAGGTAAGAGCACTTGAAGGGGGTGCTAGAAAAATCTTGACTGAAGGCCACCTCACTGGCTTTTTTTCATCTGGAGCTTTTCAACAGCTGTCAACAATAGCTATAAACATACAAAAATAATGTCACTTTTCTTCAAGCAAAACTTGACAGGAGTGCAATGTTGCGTGGAGAGCAACAGTGGTTATGATTACTGAAAATAAGTGAAATGCTCAACGTTCAATGGTCAACAGCAGGTCTGCTGTAAAAGAACAGCTGGTTTCAGTTCTTAATTTAAAAAAAAAAATAAAGGTTATCAGTCTACATTCTATGCGAAATGGGTATCTACTCCTGCACTGAACACTGAAACTGGACTTTATTCATTTTAACCACGATATAACAACTCTTGCCTAAAGTTAGATGAGAAGTTTGACACCATTAATGTTGGTGTATGTTAGTTATGGTGGTGCAACCGATTATCTTAACTGTTACCAGCAACTCTTAAGGCCAGAAACATGGTTCACGCAAGACGGCAAACAAAAATGACAACATTCGGCCCTGCTGGCATAAACATGTGGCTCTGGTGAACATTCTCAACATGCACTTTTACATACACCGAGTGTGCCAAATTTGAGGGGACTCCCTTAAGGCCATCTTCAGATATTGACAAAAATTTAACAGATGCACAGTTGTGACTTTGAACTTTGACCACCAAAAAAGTCAGCTCATTGTTGAGTCCACATGAATGTTTGTATCAAATTTCATTTACTTGAATTTAATCTAATACCCTGCTAGCTGTATGTTACAGTGTCCATCGCAGCAACGCTTCGACTGCAGCTCACGCTTGTGTTATGTCAAAAATTTCAGGTGATAAACTCCAGAACGATAGGTGCAAAAACCGTGCATATCTCGAAACACTTGATTTCGTGTATTTGCTCTAAGGCTCTCTAACATATCTTTGGTTTAATCTGTAAAAATACTTAGGTGAAAAAATGTCACATTGTGGTTTTTGGATGGATAAAACAAGCAAGATTCAATCATTCACTCATTAGCCATAACCGCTTATCCTCTTAAGGGTCACGGTGGGGCTGGAGCCTATCCCAGCTGACATTTGGGCGAAAAGCGAGGTATACCCCGGACAGGTCGTCGCACTATCGGAAACAAGATTTAATGTTAATTAGTGAGTTTTAGAGATTTTTTTCCTTTGTACAGCCAGGCAAGCTGCTGGCTCAGCTATATATTTCTAGCATACATGAGTGGTATCAATCTTCTCATCTAACTCTCAGCCTGAAAGTGAATAAGCTTATTTACCAAAATGTCGAACTATTCGATTAGGCTATAAAAAATATATATCATCGTCAACTAAGTTGATGTTTTTATATCACTATTGTTTTTATATTTTAATTTTTATAGATTAAATTACAAAATGTGAATGATTTTGTCTAGTCCAGTGAAATTAATACCTGAGGGATCAAGGTATCTCATAACGTCGATGAAGAAAATCCTGTTACTCCAATATATACACCCAGAGATATTAAATAAATTGCGTCCTGAAGAGAAGCTGTGTAACAATGAATACCTATACCTTTTTTTTTTTTTACAAGGGAATGAATTTGTTTTTTCTAATCTGGTTTTGTCTTCAGTCATAATTCACACATGGCGATCTCACTCAGACATCCAGATTAAGACCAAACGGTGATGATGAATAAATATGAATCTGATCTGACATAAGCTGCTCAGCCCATGAGAATCACAGCGGACAAATTACAGGAACATTTAAGCAATAACTGCTGCTGGAAAAATCCTGACAGTTTGTTTTCACTCTGTCTTTTCAATATGCGGCAATAAAGCAATGAATACTGTTAAATTTGGCCTGTCTGCAGTGATGTCTTAAAAAGTTCACTAGAATTAGTGCACAGTGTCTTGTGCACATTTCACAAATGAGAGTTCCCAGAATTCAGCAAAATGTTCCAGTAAAAAGTCTCATCAAGTCCTGTGAACTAGGCTAATGCGGTTTACCTCCACCTCCAGTGCTGCTGGGAGTCCCGGTATTTGAAAGGCTGCTTCCAGGGATGGGAATAAAAAAAAAAAAATCCAAACCATGGCAATCATATGCCTCGATATATCGAGCTTATCAGTCCCTTTTATCAATGCCAGCATGTTTTTCTGACAATTGTGCATTGCAAAACCTCAAACTCATGCATCTACTCTGCTGGAAACTTGAGTCATGGAGGACAATTAAGATGACAATGGTGCGGTTTAAACTTGTAATATGCTCTTCTATGCAACATGAGCTTAAATTCCAGGTATGTCGTGTGTAATTTTACACAAGACTACCTCTCCAACTCATCTGTTACCAAGGATAAGTATGTTATGTTATAATAACTTTAGTGCCAAGTAAGCATGTTATGATTTTTTTTTTTTGGACAAAGGAAAACCCAATTAAATTGAATGCTGTACAAAGAATCTCTGACTTCATCCATTTAAGAAGTGTGAAAGACTGATGCTACACTGTTCAGACTCGGGGACAATGAAACACTAGTGTTGACGCTAGAGCTGGGTATCACAACTTGACACTTGAAAAGGTATCGACCAATACAAATCAGTATCAAGTAGTATGAAAAGCTCTCCCGTCAAATTGGTATGGTTTTACGCACAGCCAATCTCTGCAAGCATTTTTCAATTTAATGTCACACGTGATTGGCCCACTAGCGTGGCAGCTACAGCCCATACAGTTGCTGCTGAGGTGAAGTTGAGCGTGTATTTAACGGAGTTGGAAGTTCAGAGTGCCCAGATGCCAACAAAAAGAGCCAAGGCTTCCCACATCTTTTTTTTTTTTATATATGTGGCAGCCCACCACAGTTAAGAAATCTGCCACCAAGAATGGATTTTCTACTTTTGAAGCCTGACCATTCATTAGAAGTGCCGTTGAAAGATATGTACCATTCCTCTGGATTAAGAGAGGGGACACAGAATGATACAAAGGGACACACATGCATTTAAAATAAGTAACATTTAAAAATAAATGCTGCCATGTTGTCTCCTCTCCCATGCGGCCAGCTACCGCCACACATATACTCTAATTCTGTGGGAAACACTGAGGTAAAACATACGACTACACTACACTCCTGTGGGGTTTTAAGCAATGGATGCTTCCATTTACACGATAGGTATTGAATTAAGTACAAATAAAAAGTATCCGATAATATACTCTTTTATACGCCTTTTCCACCATAATTAGCACATGTACACAGGTTTTTAAAACACTGATAGAACACGGCTCTGCAGCAGACAAGCATGGTTTGTCGGTTTGACATCACGGATAAGCCAGTAACAGTAGAAAGCAGTATGGACAAAGGTCTATGAAAACATAATGGTGGATGCTTCTCTTTATAAATCTCTTACTTATTCAGTCTCTCTCCCAAACTCAGTGCAGTCAAATTGGATTGATGTTTCAGCAGTGGCAATGAGGCTTTAAAGTCAGTATTCTTTAAGTGATTTTTTTAATGATACCCAGCCCTAGTTGACACTGAAAACCTGTTTTTCCACACTCAGAAAATTGTCCAAGAATCAATAGGGAAATCGATAACCAGAATTGATAATGGCATTGGTATGTGTAAAATCTTATGAATTCCCATCCCTAGTTGCTACTGCAGCTGTGTAGCCCAGTAGGAACCTCCGTCTGGTCCACTGGCACCTGCTGGGGAGGCCGGTGAGGCAGACGGGAGCTGTGCATGATGTGGGCATCCAACATCTCCAGCAACAGGTCGTACAAAGGCACCATGTTCTTCATTTTCATGCAGTGGAGGTGGTCCATGCCTTTGTTACTGCACGTTTTGAAGAAAAAAAGAAAGAAGACAGTATTGAAGACAAGGGTTTTTTTTCCTGTGGCACAGCAGTGAACATAATGACTTTGGAAACAGAATATTAGCCAAAAGTCAAAAAATTAAAGTAATTTATTTATTTTTAACATTAAATGAAGACATAAACTAGCAATCTTGCAACACTGTATCAAAACACTTTTACCTGGCATGGCGGATGTGTGAGAGCAGCATGAGCAGGTGGGCGAGGCGAGTGTACTGCTGGCGGAAGGTGAGGCCGGTTTTGGCGATGGCCCACACCAGAGCGTCCGTCACAGCGTCCAGGAGACGTAGCAGCTTAGAGCGACTCTGCAGCTCATCGCTGCCCTCTGAGGAGCTGAGGCACATGTCTGGTAACACACAGACATGTTGGCTTTAAAGCTTGAGTGTGAAATGTTTGTCTCAGTCCTCTGGCAAGTGAGAGTAATTACACAAATGCTGTGGAAACATGCTTATAACATATGCATGCAGGGGAGCTCGCTGGATCTCTGCCACCCCAAGGAGTGCTCTGTTTAAGTATTTTCCCTTTTTACTTTTATACAGCCTTCTTTTTTTCTGAGACATCCACTGCAGAAATGTTTCCTGGACGCTGCTCTGTTACTGTTTTCCTGTGTTTGTACTTTTAAGTCGTTATTAGCAATGATCCTTTCCACAAACTTTCGGCACCATTCGATCCCTTCGGCCAGCCCCGACTTTATTTATTTTTGTTTTTGTAGTAAAATAAGGAGACATTGTACAGATTATTTTATATCTATTTTTTTAAAAAATGTAATTCACTTTTAAAGTGAGTAACAGGAATAAATAGAAACAAGGTATCTGACAAACGTTTAACTCAAAACAACTCTTGCAAGCAGTTAGGACCACTTTTTTGTCAGCTTTATATCCAAAATGTTGTCATGTTGGTGCAGTTTTAGTTTTCTTGAGAGACTAACTCTGCCATATCTCCTCTCATCACCTCAGAAAATGCTATGACATTCACGTAAACAAAAAGAACGTGCCCTGCTCTCCCCCCTCTGACTTCTGCAGACGTTTGATTTCCAAGTTGCCAACACCGGCCATGACTCAGCAGTAAATTGCACACGGCCTGTCAGTCACTAGTGGCCTGTATAGTCCATTGCATATTACTAATGCAGTACAAGTTGGATTTGACACAGTGATGCCGTCACAACAGGTTGCTTGTCCTTTTTAATTTTCTAGCCATTTTGCATAAAATCAAACACATTTGAGCTTGTAGGTGTACAGTTGGTGTACAGAGTTGAATGGATTTCCTATTTTGCTGGTGAAGTCAGGTGTGACTTGACCAGCAAAATGGGAAATCCATTTAATTTTACTAGTTATTTAACATTTCTACACAGCAACAACTTTAAGCCACAACTGTAAACCACTGTACATCTGGTGAACGCATTTTATTTTTACATTCTGGGTGTGAAGGGTTACACAGAGTTCAACCTTTCAGTTTTGTTAAAATGTTTGTTTCAGAGATTTCTTGTTTTGCATCCTGTTAATACACAAACTGTGAAACAGACAAACACTGGAATGACAGAGAGATGGTGCAAAAACATGAGCCCTGTCCAGGTATGCTGGTGGAAGCAATTAAAAGGGACACAGAAACATTAGCCAGACGATAATTACTCCCCGGTGTAGCTGCTCACCAGAGAGGTTGTGACCCTGTTTCTCCACAAACAGGCACTGCCTGTTATTCTGAACATTCAGCAAAACCAATGAGAGCAGCAACTCAAACTATACACAGTGTTCCCATTAGGGTTTTCACTGGCTAGTTATTTAGGTGCTCCCCTTGCCAACCCTGTGCAAAGTGCAGACTCATGCACAGATGAAATCACAATCTTAGACTCCGATCAGACACTCAACCACCGTTTCACACACTGCAGCATCTCTCTCTCTCTCACTCACACACACACACACACACACACACACACACACACACACACACACACACACACACACACACACACACACACACATACACAGAAAGAAAGGACACACTGTAAATAAGATATCTTACAAGATGCTTACTTACTGGAGTTAAGGAGGATCATGGCCTTGAGGCAGACGTACTCCTCTCTCTGGAGCTTGAGCTCTCTCACCCTGGACGTGGCAGCTATCAGCATATCAAATATCTCAGAGAAGCCCTGGACACAGTTCCCCTCTTCTCTACCAAACAAAGACACAAACACAACCAGCTATTAATCTGAAGCCACTCTTGATTTTTGACCCACAAGGCTGACTGCAAAGATCCAAAAGACGGCGTTAGAGCAGTAAATGTGTTCAGCATTATTGTAAACAAAGGGAAGCTGATATTTGGCACTTATGTGTAACTGCAGGTTTGACTGAAAAGCTGCACAAAGAGCTAAAGATCCCAGTTGTGAAAAGTTACTAAGTATATTTAAAAGCTTGGACCAGGCCCCCAGAAAAAAAGAATGGGCTTTGAAGCCAATTTCCGTTGTGGTCAAACAGATCTACAACTTCTGTGTCCTTCATGTGATGCCACTGAGCCCAAAATGTCTGTTTCCCATAAGCCTACATTGTAAAAGAAACATCTGTAAATCAGTGGATGAAATTGTTTGAGCGTCACCACCCCCATGAAATGACTAATTTAAATAATCAGAATTTAATCATCTGGGTCCAATAGCATTTCCACAGAATAAAGACAGGGTAAAGTAAAAATAATGATTGTCAAAATTACAGGGTTTGTTTTTCAATTTTTGATACTTTCTTAAATTTAATTTGTAAATGAGTTTGTTTACACTGTGGGAATACTTTCATTATGCAAATTAACTTAATTTTTCTTAGTACACTCGTGGATTACTTTGAGCCGTGGGCTGCAGAGCATGCACTGCACTATTTCTAAGGACATGATATGATAACAAGAGCCAGTACAAAGGAAATGCTGTTTTGCATAGTGTTAATGCAGTTCCAATGAGAGAAGTCAGGACACTTCGTAACAGCTTTTGAAACAGATGAACACCAACAGATATATCTTGTTGAAACCAAGCAAGCACAGATGTAGGCAGAACCGCTCGTTTACAGTCAGTTTCTAAATGACAGTTCTCTAGAGGAGTAACTAGTTTGAACTCCCACATTAAAAGGAAATAAAGCTACATGTTTGGTATTTATAACCAACATCAGATCATAATAGGCCTTTCACTGAATGTGAGAAGGATGATTGATGATTTCAGTTTGTACACAGGTGGCTGCTGAGGCACTCAGTGTACTGTATTTTCAAGGCAGACACTTGTATTGATATTGGTAAAAAAAGAAGTTTAAAAAGAAGTATAACATGCCAGCTCATGACATTTTCCATCAAGGTCAAGGAAAAGACATAGGACATATTTTGGACTATTTGAGCAAGCAAAACAGTTTTAAAACGTTACTAAGTGTGGTTGAAACTGCATCACATGAGCACGTTTTGTGAATTACATGATTATAAATAATATGATTGGCAATGTCACTATGCTGATCCTGACATCTTGCCCAATTTGTGTTACGCAGGAGTAACACAACAGGGATGAGAGGGAAACATGATGGCTCACTTGTTAGTTACCGCTAGACACTAGACGTAGTTTACATATACTGTTATGCCGGTATATCAGATTTATCTATGCTGGTCCACTCCAAGGCAGGATGTGACCCACGGGAACATCAACTGAGTAGGCTCGCCTGCCAACTGCTGGAGCAAACTCAATTATGTTCACATTTACATTTGTTCCCATTACATTTACACATTACATTTGTGTGTTTGATGGTTTATTCTAGTCGGCATACTCTGGCTGAAAAAATGTTTTAAAAGGGGCGCCTAATTGAGAACCTCTGCCCTAAGTCACAGTTTGTCTTAAAACCAAATGGGTTGCAGTGTATACTGTTGCAACTGTAACTTCACTGGCTTTTACTGTCAGTAAAGTTTATGGAGCATGGGAGCATGAAACAAAACAAGCTTCACACCAAAGTCAGTATGTTTACATGCACAGTTTAGTCGAGCTACAGTTATAGCTCCACCATTTAATTGGACTACTATCCTTGTCCCAGAATACATACTTATTGACAGAAATACGTCCAACTCCGCCACGGCAGGTGGACATAAGCCCCCTTTCAGCTAAATGCAAAAACCCTATATTATTTATACAGTCTTTGACAGCATTACCTGGGTAAGTTAGTCCCATTTGAGAAATTCGAGAAATTTAATTTAGTATGATTTCAGTTGGCACAACATGCTTATATGTATTTTAAAAGTCCAGTTTTAGTTGGACTACCACAATAATTAAGTAAGTAAGTAAGTAAATTTTATTTATATAGCACCTTTCATAGATAGAAATCACAAAGTGCTTTACAGTAAAAACACAGTGCTTCACAAACAGAATAAACGGTGATTTACAAAGGATAAAATACAACACAGTTCTTCGAAATAAGGCAAAAGAAAATACAATATAAACACCAAGTTAATAAAAGAGGTTAATTAAAAGCTTGTCTGTATAAAAGTGTCTTTAGCTGCATTTTAAAGGAGTCAATGGAGTTTGTGCAGCGTAGAGCCAGTGGCAGAGAGTTCCATAGTCTCGGTGCTACTGCCTGAAAAACCCGATCACCACGAGTTTTAAAATGAGTGCGTGGGACGAACAACAAATTCTGGCCTGCTGACCTCAGAGCACGAGATGAAGAATGTGGTTGCAGCAGGTCAGAGATATATTGTGGTGCTTCACCATGTAGGGCCCTAAAAGTTAAAACTAAAATTTTAAAATGAATTCTAAAATGTACTGGTAACCAATGAAGAGAAGCTAAAACTGGAGTGATGTGTGACCTTCTATTTGTGCTAGTTAAAAGTCTGGCTGCGGCATTTTGCACTGTCTGGAGACGATTTAAAGCTGACTTATTTAAACAGATAAAAAGACTGTTGCAGTAGTCCAGACGTGAAGAAACAAAAGCATGCATAATCATCTCAAGTTCTGCTTTTGACACCAGTAATCTGAGTTTTGAGATGTTCCTGAGGTGGTAAAAACAGTTTCTGACCAGCTGTTTAGAATGATGCTCAAAAGACATTGATCTATCAAAGAGGACACCCAAATTTCTAACTGATATTTTATCTGAAAACCCTAAAAAGCTTATGTGTTTTTTGATTTCTGGGATTTCCCTGTCTGGAGCTATAATCAAAGTTTCTGTTTTTTCATTGTTTAATTGTAGAGAATTATTTTGTAACCATGTCTTGATGTCTGTCAGGCAGTGTATTAAACTAGATAATTTATGAAATTCAGAAGCTTTGAAAGAGCAGTATATCTGGATGTCGTCCGCATAGAGATGATAAGATATAGCATTAAAACGTCTTATAATTTGCCCAAGGGGAAAAATGTATAATAAAAACAGAATCGGACCCAGAACGGATCCCTGGGGGACCCCACAGGGTAGGTCCGCTGTATCTGACATTATTCCTTTTAGGCAAACACTGAAAGATCTCTTAGATAAATAGGATGTAAACCATTCTAAAACAACACCAGTAATGCCAAACAAATCTTTTAGCCTGTTTAACATGATACCATGATCAATAGTATCAAAAGCAGCGGAGAGATCGAGTAGAACCAGAACTGTGTACTCTCCAGCGTCTGCTGCCATCAAGATGTCACTAGAGACCTTCAGTAAAGCAGTTAAAGCAGTAAAGCAGTAAAGCAACTTTCTCTAACATCATGTAACTTACGGAGTGAGAGTTGGCATTGTGCTGTGGGAGGCAAAAGTGGCCAATTCTAACCAGTTTTAGATTTCAGAACACAGCGTTTGTGATAAATACTTTGACCACAACAACTATGGCATTTGAAATACACGCGGCTTTATAAATGCAGGTAACATTCAAGCTAGCATCCACAGTAATAATGACAATCTGTCAGAGACGTGAGATGTTGGTGGTGGTACCTGCTGAGGCTGAGGTCAGGGGAGAAGATAAGTTTCCCTGGATGGTCCACTGACCTCCACATCAGTCCGATCATCAGAACCTCCAGCCAGCAGCACTCCAGCAGGTGCACCTGGTCCAAGAGGCTGAGCTCTACGAACCCTGAGGAAAAGATCAAATTGTTTGCAACTGTGTGCCAACAGCAATTCTCAGCGGATGACAAACAGCGCCTGTCTTTTTAAAACTAATGCTGAAACAATGAGTTGATTAAGAAGACACTTATTATGCTAAATAAATAAATAAATAAATAAATCGCTGGTCCCAGCATCTCAAATGAGAAGATTTTCTGCTTTTCTATCATTTTAAATACTCTGATTTTAATAACTTTGGGTTTTGGACTGCTGGTCTGACAAACAAGCAATATGAACACATCACCTTGGGTTCATGGCAATTGAAATGGGCCTGTGCTGTTATCTGATTTCAGTGGAGCTATGAGTGATTCAAAAACAAACATGTCAGTTTAGGGTGAGGCTTGGGGTTTCTGTGTTATAATGTCTGCCTGAAGCACAAGAAGGGGACTTCAGTCTTTCAGGCTCTTTGTCCAAACTTCCATATTGTGCAGAAAAGCAGTCTGAATTAATCAGCGCAGCCTTGACTCACACACTAAATAAGGCAAAGACAATTACAGTGTCTGGCCAGGACAAAATCATTAACTCGGTTGTACAGCAGACAGAGCTGCTCAGCAGGGATGTTCAAAAAGATGAGAGGCATAAAAAGCATCATTATATGAATATTATCAAAACAATTTTGTCTTGATGCATTGTCTTGAGGTATTTTGTTTAGATTTAAAGGAGCTGCTTCGACATTCATGACATTAATATAGCAGCAAAGTAATATTTGCTATGAAAAGATGGAGTGGAATAATGGTGTCCCGAGCGGAGAATGATATCACGCTCCTTATGTGTGTTGTAATCTGAGCTCCCCCCCCCCAAAGTAACAGTATTTGCTCTGTTAACACTGTTGCTGTTGTTAACGCTCTTTATTGAGTTATCACAGTTCGCTTCTAGCTGCTGTCTCAGCCACGTACATGTTGAGAACCGTGTGCAGACAAACTCAATCATACCTATGCTCTGAACGTAGAAGTGCAGCTCACAAAGTATTTTGTCATTTACTTTGAACTCCTGTGTGCCTTAAATATACTTCATTGCATTTGGCATAGAGGGAGGAAGGTTCAAAAATTAGCTTTTTCTGCTTCAAATAAGCCCCACCTACAACTTTCCATCCAGTTCTCTTTACACATCCATGAACCAAGCACCCAAGCTAATGAGACACAACCTGCTAACTAGCACGTTTAGAGGTGTTGGTAGGTGTACTTTTGAGCTTTGGACAGAGCGAGTCTGTTTCCACCTGGCTCCATTTCTGTCTTCATGCTATATCAATAAAGTTAATCACACAATTGCTTTCACTCAGTGCTTTCACTCTGTAAAACTACTGTTATAAATAGTTAATTGCAGCACAATAAAGAAACAAGCAAAAAAGCTGTCAGTAAGGGATACACTCCTAATTTTGGATGATATCTTACTCTTGCTCTGACATAATTTCACTTATTGTTTTGGACAAAAAGCATTGCCAAATGAATATACTTTTTTTTTTTTAACGCAATGTCACTGAAATTTTCCTTTATTTATTTATTTTTAAGGGTCCCTAGATACACTGACACACACCTGGAATCTTCTTGGCCCAGGTGATCATGTGAACCAGCTCCTTATCAGCCAGGTTGGTGAGCGACATCATGATGTTTGCTTCAGTCAGCGGCCCCCCCATGTCCTTCATAAGATAGATCTCTGGCGGCTCTGCCTCCATTATTCGCTCAATCAGCTGCTCTGGGGTCAGTGCAGGAGGCTGGGGCACGATTAACGAACCCACCACTGGTCCTGTTAATACCTTTGGTCTGTTAGACCGGCCCTGTGAGGACAGACGGGTCATTCGCCTGGTCTGGTTCCTGAAGTTTCCACGCTCCTTTCGTATACCTGAGACAAAGATAATGAGACAAACTTACAGCCTTTAAAATGCAGGTGATATTTGCCCATAAAGCTCTATAGAACGTGTCCATTGTTTTGTTGGTTGTCATCTTTGTGGTTTTGTTTTGTTTTTAGGCTTTTTAGCCTTTAATAGATAGTTCAGTTGGGCGTGAGGAGGAAATTTTTGGCAAATTTGAAGAAATTCCCTGAAGGTGTTCTTGAGATTTTGCGATCACGAGAATGGGACAGACAGTCGACATATGTTTCAATAAAAAAATAAATGCAGCTGGGTGAGTTGGAAACAGATTCAATAAATAAGTGATGACAGTCATTGCGCAGGCTACTGCACACTCTCTTTGTTATCTCTAAATGGCTTTTGACATGCTTATGTCTGCACACAGCACTGCTAGCAGAACTCTTCCAACAGCACATAACTGGAATATTAGCTGTTCAATTTGCTCTACGTCCAGTGTGCTCTCTGTTATTATGCATCCGTTGTTTTCCTTTGTTCGAGGTCTTAATTACATTCTTTTTATCAGTTATCTCATTGCAGCCTCTTTTTCTGCAGTGGCACTTGATAATTAGAGTATCTATTGCTAATCGCTACAAACCAACTCCTAATATTCACACAACAGTAGCAGATGGAGCATATGAATTTGCATTTTCTTTTTATTTCTACGAAAATAATTCCTTCAGCTTCAGCAATCACCAGCATGAAACCATATAAACAGCAACTTCTGAAGAGGAAAAGAAGGGCAAAGCTAACACAAATAATTGAAAACACTTACCACACTTGGTCATGCCAACTTCACAGCACTTGCGAAGGCGACACGCCTGGCAGCTCTTACGGCGGTTCTTGTCTATAGTGCATTGATTGGTTGCTGGGCAGATGTAGTCATTGTGTCCTAAAGAATTAAAGTCAAGAAAGACATTGTAAGGAGTCAACAGACTGTGTAGACTGACACATTCCTGAAAAATCCCACAACAACTAAGCACCGTATTGCTACAAAATGAGCACCTAATGACAGGTTTCTAGTATTTTTGGATCATTTCAAACCACTTACTGTGGTTTCTCACCTACAGTGAGAGTTCAACACATGCTTTTACGATGTAAGATCTTGTACCACAGTTTGCGATTTTATAAAAACTAAATCTACAGCCGTGCTTGTAGTTTTCACAGGCTCCATACAGTCAAAGGTTTAAGCTACTCACAGCGACAATGTTCTCTTTCTGCTAATTCTCAGGCATTATCTTTATCATGTTCACCATCTTAGTTTAGCATGTTTGCATGCTATTATATGACATCTAGCACTTATCACAAAGTAAAGATAAAGTTCATGAGTTTATGACCAAATACCTGCAAAACTTAAGTATTTGGCAAACAAAAATGTTGACACATGATGATGTTGATGGAAAAATTAAAGGAAGAGTTACGGGATCAACAAAGTTATTACAATTATTTTGAGGGGGGCATTAAAGTGTGTAACAGATTTCATGGCAATCAATCCTACAGTTGATGATAAAACTCAGCCGAAACGACAGAGATCAACCTCTTGGAAATCCATCGTGTCAAGCTTCAAGTAATGCAAATGCATCAACAGCAGTGCAAACCAACTCAGCTGGCAGCAGGTGTCGACATGATGTCAGGAGGATGTTGGATTCTATATGTCAAACGATTTTAGAATTTCATGTGCGTACGTTAACATTATGGCATTTTGCAGAGATATGGGTTCTCTCTGCTCTGTGTACCTTAAGCGTGAATTTTGTTATTGTACGTCATAATGGCATTGGCATGAGACATCTGAGGGTTGGCTTTCGGTACTTAACTTAAAACCAACAAAATATGAATGTCATCTGTCGTCAGTATTCTATGTGGCGTTGGCATTAGACGTTGTCCTTACACTGAATTTTGGACACCTCACATCACAATCCAAACTCAACCAAATATCAACGTCTAATGATGTTGGTGGCCAGCTGGGAATCAGCATCCTGTGAGATGATACTGGCAGCGATGATCCTGGTTTAGGTGTGTGTGAAGACATAGACAGGCAAGTGTTTGCTCAAAATAACAATGGCTGTTCCTACAAAGTGACACTCCACTGTTCACAGATTTATACTTAGCAGAGATGCTGCAAAAGGATCTGTGACATCCAACTGAAGAGTATTTCACTGAAAGAAGAACAAAAAACAACATGAAAAGTTTTTTTTCAATAGAGAAGTGTTTTTGCTCTTTGTTGACGGCAACAGTGATAGACAGATGGTTTCTCCAATCACCTGGCATTTATTTATTTATTTTTTTTGTGCCTGCCCTTGTCCAGACAGTTTCCAATGATAAGATAGGACCCATCATTTAGGTACCATTACTTTAGTACCAGTTTATTGAGTAGATGTTGAAATTCTTTTCTGGACAAGTTAAACCTTTGATAGATGGTTTAAAATGTCAGGGAATCTCACAAGTCAGTAGGATTCATCCTCTAAGGACCACAAATATCTGTATAAAATGTCATGGCAATCCATCCAGTTGGTGTAGATGTATTTTTGGTTTGGATGAAAATAGTGGATTGATAAAAAGGACCAACATTGTCATCCCAAGACCCGCGCTGTAAGCATGCCTAAAAAATGTCTACTTGGTATCTGTGTTGTATCTCTCATAAAACACTAAATGACTCACTATGGCTGAGTGGATTGAACACCTCTGACAGTCTCAACAAAAACTAAACTTTAAGAGATTCACCGCTGCATGTACTCCTGTGATGGCGTCGACCTGTTTTTTCACCATTCATGAAAATACTGTATGTGTTTGTGTCTCACCTTGGATGCTTCTCTTGAAGAAGGCCTTGCAGCCCTCACAGGACCAGACGCCATAGTGGTACCCTGAGGCGTAGTCATGACACACAGCACAGTAGTGGAGGTCCGCCTTCCCGCCCGACGACACCACGGCCTCCTCACTCTCCTGAGAACGCCTCCTCACACTCTTACTACAAGAGAAGTTTGAGTAGTCATTAAGAAATCTGTGTACAGAGCAGTTTATTATACTGCGCTGGTTGTTCCATTTTATTTAATCATTACCACATCAGTAGTGAGATTAAAGATGGTGTGGGTTACTGTAACCTTTGTTACACAGGTAATCATTGAGAGGGACGGGAGATTTTTTTTTATGATGATTATCATTCTGACAAAAATGGTTTTATTTTGACAAGGAAACCAGGATATTGGGGTTTTTTTTAAATGCAAGTGAGAATACTGACAAGGGCTGAAACAATCAGTTGATTGAGAGATAAATATCAGTAATTTTGTTTCTTATTTCTCATCTAATTCTGTTAACTGCTGTATGGTCTTTTTGTAAAAAGACACAAATGGTGGGTGATGTATTGTGAGCTTGTTGTGTTTTGACAATGTAAATGGTAAGAAAAAATCCAAACATTTTATAGGAGAAAAAGACAATGCAGTAATAAAATCTTGGTTAATATTTTATCAGTGCTGCATGGTTTCACCGTTTCACCGTCTCTATACTCTTGATGCATATAAAATTGCAGAGGCACAACCTGTAGTTCGAGCAAAAGCAAGGAGGTGGGCGCAGGTGAGATGGAGGAAGGTTTACCACAGTTCATTATCACATAATACCCATATGTTATAATAAAAAGCTGGTTGAACAGTGGAAAGCACGGCTTTAACTCATTTATCATCTAAAAATGCTCATCATTTGCCTTTTGCCAAATGTGGGGCAGTCCTGTCATCTAAATTCTATACCATTGTAAATTCAATATTCAGGTGGTTTTGAGAGTGTTTGTTAGACAAAACCAGCAATTTAACGACATGACCTTGAGCAATGACATTTTCAATAATTAATCATGAAAATAAACAACAAATTAAGCGATAATTAAAACTATCATCAGCTGCAGCTATTCTGCTGACTGGTGAAATTACAAAGTCTTATTGTTCCAATAGATATGACACACTGAACAACAAGACTGTGGTTCCTTGGATTTTACTTTAGGTAAGATATTGCATTGCAGTTAAACTGGATAATCAACCAGACTTGCAGAGAGACTAGAATGATTTTCACTTATTCGCCAGCAGGGTGCATTTTTTCAACAATTAAGATGGTGACATCACAGGAATGATTCGCCTCTCTTGTTCACCAGAAGTAGTTATTGCGCTTGGCTTCATTAACTTGGTTCTGTAAAACATGCTTTGCTCTTCACAGTTGTTTTGTTCTCTGTCAAAATGGCTTATACAGCCAATGAGAAGAGGAGTAGGTGTATGAATGCAAAACCAAACTGGCACCACCAGCAGTATAACCTGACAAGCACAGGGAAACAGGTCGAGTTAGCCCCGACAGCTCATCTGATGGTGTTGAAGTGTTTGTTTTTTTCACTGATGCATCATAATGCAAACCTTATTTGACATGGATTTTAGGTGGAGTCGATGTTGATCATGATACGAGGTGGCTTATGGACATGGCTACCAGGTTAGGCTAGATATGTTAGCTGCAACACAATCACATTAAAAGATTAAAAGCATCTTGCATTATTCTTGTGGTCCGACAGGTTTTTGGAGACAATAAGGAGCGCGCATTTTGTGTGAAGAATTTTTTTGTGTGCGCGCAGGGTTATCAGATGCCACAACCTTCCACTGAATGTTGGTCATGCACCACGTAATGTGAAAGGAAACCTCATACCTGAACTTGAATGTAAAGTTCAGGCATGAGGTTTCCTTTTATTTTCGCCACTGTCGCCGGACTCCATGGGAACAGGTCTTACCACTAAATTTAGTCTGATATTTGGAAATTGGGATTTTTACTTTATCTATGATTCTTTGTATCAATCAATCTATCTGTGACATGAAATCATAAGAATATGATTTCGATGAAATGCAATCACTCAGTTCCATCAATTTGTGCATGCAAAACAGTGAAATATATCTCATCAGAACTCTCAAACCCCATTGTATTAACACTTAACTAGTCTGAAGTAATGTGTACTCAGCGCTTCTACTGAATAAGCATTTTTTAACATCGCAAACTAGCTTGTTTGCCGATGACTGCGCCCTACTGCTGAAAAGGTGAAATGCTCTTTAGTTTTTTTTAGCAACATCTGCCAGAGAGAAGAAGTGATGCACCATCCTACCTGGCTGTTAACACACTGTCCCGCTGCGACAGCTCTACCCAGGGACTCTGGATTGGCTGCCCGTGCTGAGGCCGAGCCTGGGAGTGATGCAGTGGTATGGGTGGGCCAACATGGCTGTGGCTGGGCCAGAATAAGGAGGGGCTTATTGACTGATGGACAGAGGGGCAGTCTGAGATGCCAGCACTGGCATAACTGAAGATAGCTGGACTGTAAAAAGGTATGGTGGTGAAGTCGTGGCCCAGGTCAGTGTAAGGGGAGGGGATGCAAATGGGCTGGCTGTTTTCCATGGACAAGCAAGGTGAAGAGGAGCCGAGGACAGGAGGAAGGACACGACTGCCAACTCGACTGGAGTCCACCTCCTGGAGCTGGAGGAGGGGCTGATCTTTCTCTGGAGGGGAGGCAGTGGCCATCGTAACTACACGCTCAGTATCACAAAATTTACCACATCATCGGCAAGAAGTAGAGCCTGGAATAAAGTTTTTCCCTGATATCAATTTCACCGTGTGAAGGTCATTATCTGAGTACTGTCCCTGAAAATAAAAGCAAAGACCAGCGGATCCACCTACACAGGTCGAGGCTGTTGAAAATTAAACATAGGCTCACATCATAAATTTCAAGAGAAATGTATGACCCATTTAAAGCTGTTGCTGGCTTTAACAATGCTCACGAGCGCTGAAATTGATCACATGATCAACCTGACATCAAATGATACAGAGGATAGTGAACACAGTCCATCCATGAGAGAGCAGGGGAGATTTTCAGTGCTCAGTCTGAGTCCAGCCATGAGCGTCACGTCAGAACGTGGAGCCAGAAGTGGGTCAAGCTTTTCAACCTGGACGATGGAGAGAGAAAAAAAGCTTGAAGCACTGAAACACTGGTTGATAACTTCACTGGTAAAGTAATATTTCACAAGTTTGTGAAATCTCATCATCAAAAAACCCAAAAAATTTCATTCATCATGCTGAATTGGTGGAAAGAAGTTTAAAACTGTTTAAGGCCAAAACTCAGAAACACCAGACTATTGCTATATAAGAATTTCACTTTTCTTAAAGGAGTGCAGTGTCTGAAAAATGACAGGAGGAAATAGGAAAACAAGATTTAGAATGTACTGTAGACAGAGACAGCTGGTAGATCAATGACCACACACGGGCATGCGCATGCGCGCGCACACGCACACGCACGCACGCACACACACACACACACACACACACACACACACACACACACACACACGCACACGCACACACACACACACCAGAGTAAGGACATGTTAGTTTACTCTTACAACATCAGAAAAAGCAAATCCAGCAGAGTTAATCATTTCTGTGTGATACGAGTCTGTCTTCAGTCAAAGTTGGTACGCATTGTCTCCACCTTTCTGGCATAAAGCTCACTTCTGGAAGTCATTATTCACCTAGAAGAAAAGGGGTCCATTAATCTTCCCAAATGGCCGAGAAATGTGTCGGTTTGGCTCATCAACAAAACTCAATAAACCGTTGGAGTATCTGGAGTCTTGTGCTGTAAGCGTAAAATGAGCAGCGCTGAAAATTGGCAGTAATTAAACTCACAAAGCTGCAACGAGAACAGGTGACCTTTGATTATTTTGGATGCCCTGGAAAGCACCAAAATGTATTTTTATTTTTATGATATCACATTAAAATGTTACTGGAGAAATCACTTTTACAGCTGTGAAAACACTTTGGGAAATGGAGCTACACATTACTTTCATCGTCAAACTTTGACAATCATCCTGATATTTCTTTTGCCATGAGCTGATTCTTGAGTTACTGTATGTGAAAGATATGGTAAATTGCGTCAGATATATAAACTTAACATAGATTTGTTTCATTTTTCTCAAACTACTTAAATATTCAATAAATGTGTGTTTTTGTTCCTTGAATAACAGATCAAAGACATGAGAGAAAGGCATTTTTCATTGCGTTTGCTTCACTGAAGAGACAAAAACGCTGAATGTCTTCTTTTACTTTGTTAACCTAATAAAGATACAGCTTTTCATTTAACTTTCCTGGTGGTCTTTTGCACAAAAGCTGTGTTTCTACTTTGAAGTTGACAGGAGAAGGGAAGATGATTCAAATTAAGCATGTGGGAAAAACATATAAAACATATTACAAAGTGAATATTACCGCAGTGTGTTTTAGCTGTATAGTAGTTGTATGACACAGCAGGCAAAACTCCTTTTCAGAATGATTTGATTTTGGTTTAAAAAATGATTATTTTTTATTAGCAGTGAGTTGAATGGTAACAGGAGTCTCTGAATGAAGAAGAGGCATAAACTGTACAAAAAACAGGTTTACAAATGTTTTTACTGCAAACTGTGAGTGGTCACTGGGAAAAAAATTGGAAGCAACTGGTGTTCCTAGGGGACAGGCCTTTTAAACCTTGAGTTTGGCATTATGGCCACTGCCGTCTTGAATATTTGGAGCCAGGAGTTACCATATTTGGACAAGAAGCTGAATCAAAGGTCACTTAAAGCTGCCACACCTTTAATTATGCATAACTTTAAGCCTTAATAATGGCTAATAAATGGCTGCATTGTATGAAAAAATAAATTCCTGTTCAGTTATCTATAAAGACCAAAACCATTTTTGCGTGTGTTGATTCATGTTTATTTCTGCTGCACAGTTGGGCATTTTAACACAGGGGTCTGTTGGGACTGACTTGCTTTTGGAGCCAGCCTCTAGTGTCCAATCAAGGAACTGCAGTTCTTCACACCTCTGTATGGGCTTTATTTTTCAACCCTGACGGTTGCTGCTTGGAAACAAGGTCACCTTTAAGATGGACAAAAAACATCCTGTCATGCAGGGGTAGAGTGTGTTATAAAATAAATAGCTACATTTGGGATAATACATTTTAAACTTACAACAATGTGTATAGAGACACTTGCCCTCCCCACAGTGTCTCGATGCACAATGAACCCAAAAAATTGACTCGAGTTGGAGATGCTGGAGAGCAAATTAGTGCTAAAAAGGAGAGTGAATCATTGTTTTACACTCATCAGGTGGACACAAACACAACTGCAAGTGAATGCTAATGTTAGTCTGTATCTGCTGTGGGTGTAATAACAAGGCTAGGTATTCAAAATAGGGTTATTCAGCCTACCACAGTTTTTATGGATATTACAGATGATTGACTCAGTGATTCAGAGAGATTAGCCTTCACGCACGCACAATGAACAGTTTAGAATTACATTGTTGAAACAGCTCAAAGGCAACAAAATATTTATTCACTTAATGACATTTGGTTTCACAAGTTATCAATATCTGGCTGACAATATTGAGTGTGTCTTGGCAGTGGGAGGATGGCTTCACCTCTGTCTTCAATGGGTCTATCAATTCCTAGATGACATTTAGACTGATGACATGCCAGGAAATCAAAGAGTTTGAGCTATTCTCCGTTTGAAGTTTGAAAACACTGCCTGCCAGCTCATCTGTTTCTGCTTAAATCATGAGGAATGATTGGTGATAAAGTAATACACTGGCTCATCAACGCATGCCGCCATACAATCCATAATACGCCATTAGATATGAGAATTTAATTATATTGGATGTGAGGATATATGTAACCAACTGAGAGTATTAAAAAAGAATTGTATTACAGAGCGCTGTTCAGTTTTACTAAGTTTCCAATGACCTTGTGTCTGTAGCCAATGAACTGACTCCTAAAACAAATGAGTCATTTTAAGAGAAAAGAGATTGTGGCGAGATTTGGCTGCTTCGATTACCATTTGGGGGTAGAAGCAGACGTGGAAGAGGTTTTGTTGCCTTTGAAGTGATGACCTTGCCCTCAAACCTTCTCACTGTCACACTGTCATGCAGCTCATCGTGAGAGAAAACCTCCCAGCTC
Source organism: Plectropomus leopardus (assembly GCF_026936395.1). Taxonomy (NCBI): domain Eukaryota; kingdom Metazoa; phylum Chordata; class Actinopteri; order Perciformes; family Serranidae; genus Plectropomus; species Plectropomus leopardus. The sequence continues at coordinate 21,233,042 of NC_142191.1, read as the reverse complement.
TCCTCCACAGCGCTGCTCATCCTGCTGCCACTAACACCAACTCACAAGGGAAATACAGGCTACAGTTAAAGCTGGTTTCTTCATTAAAATAGAGTTCTAAGCTGTTAGATTCAGCTTTGTGTCAAATGTTTTGCTGAAGAGACCAACAGTCTAATCTTTACTGCCTTAGAGGGCTTTCACATAGAGTGTGGGTAAGAGAGAGCAATGTTTAAGTCAAGGCTGCTACCAATTTTGGACTCTGAGTATTGGAGTTATCTAATACACACACACACACACACACACACACACACACACACACACACACCAAATTGTACACAAAGGTCAAAGCCAAATAAAGCAAAATCTGAAGTGACAGAACTCTTCCTGGTTATTAGCCAGAAGTGCATGCCTTTTACACAAAAGCTCAAGGCCATGTCGTTTTCCCATCCCAAAATCTCACTGCCTCCCTAAAACCAGGCGGAAACGGATGTGAAGCAGCACTGCAGAAAGAAGCCGTACCTTACTATATACAGCTAGGGAGTACGTGCATTCGTTGGTGCCAGAGAATGTAAAAAATCTCATTGAATTGTTTGCTCCATTGCAGGAAAAGCTCACGTTGACAGCAAGAGCTTTAGAGCATGGGCTCAATTCGTTCTTTGAAATTACTTCAATTACTTTTAAAAGACAAATTAAACTTTAAAATTACATATAAAAAGCTGCATATTTTACGTCATGTATTATACTGCAGTATCAAACATTAGGTGAAGCTGCTTATGTGTGCGCTTGTAATAATAATTCGACGAAGCATTTACAGCTAAAATATGTTTTAATGTTTGATATTGCCTCAATCTCAGCATACTGAATCTAAACCGGAACCGTCTGTAACAACAGTGTAGAAAATATACCAGAGAGCTGAATCAACATCTCTCTGACACTGTCACAATGTCAGAAAAAAATCCTTGAAATTTTGATTGATTCAGTTTTGTTCAATCTATAATATCTGTAATTGAACCTTTAAAAAAGTCTGTAACATTTTTGAGAATTTTATATACTGAAATACAGCTGTGGCTGAGTGATTTACACTGACTGATGAGTGATCTTGAAGAAATGCTGTGTAACACGAGAAGCAACAATAGTTTGCTCCAAAATTTAACAGTAGAACTGTATTTTTCTACACGTTTTGAAGGTTACAAACTTACGGATACACTCTTTTCTCCAAAGAATATATTATATTATACTGTCTACTTTTTGCATGTGTTTGCATGTGCCAAAACATTAAAAAGGGTACATTGAAACATACAATCTCACAACCAGATACGGTGTTTTTATTTGTCCTCTAAAAAATTTTACCTCTAAAAAACCACTAAAGGAGATGTTTTCTCATTCATAAACACATGGGGTGCGTTTTACCAAGGAAACATGCTTTTAAGCTACCCTTTTCAAAATGACTCATTAATTCCTTAATCTCACACACAAACACGATTACATAAATTCTTAAAGGCAGGTTATCATTTTACCTACAATAACTTTTGAAATTGGAAAAGTCAACAATGAAAGTTTTAACCTCCCTAACTTCAAGTAACGCCATTAAACTTATTTTGAAACGGAAAAAGAAGGACAGGCAGAACATAAGGAACATTTCAATGTCTGTCTGGAAATTCTGTGGATTGACAAAAAATAATAATTTAAAACTTTATTTCCTTCTATTTCCTAATCTTAAGTACAATACAAAACACTGAGATTCAATGTTTTACGGCATTCACAGTTAAAGCATCTCAAACTTTATCAAAGTGACTGAACAGAAAAAGCGCTAAATTAAAAGCAAGTTATAGCAAGCAATATCCTAAATGATGATCCATTTCTGTCTGCAATGAATGCAATCAGCTGTTTAAACAGACAACTTTGCAAATAAAAAACTAAAATAAATCAACAACTGAAATGGAAAAATAAACGTTGTAGTATCCAACATCAGTGCCCAGTTCAAACAAGGGAAAGGGAAATTCTTCCTGGATGCTCTGTATCTCAGCAGCTGGCTGATAGCAGCCTTGTTTACACAGAGATAAGTGCTTTTTGAAGTAGGCTAATATTCACATTAGGCTCGTTAAAATGTAAAAATTTTATATGACAGTCCTATAAATAGACACAAATCAGGGCATACACATTTCCAGGGATTCATGTAGATATCCAGATCTGGACATAATTATCTAAAGATTATAAGAAATGTTTTAAGAGATAATTTGCATACCTTCATGATGAGCAGCATAAATTATCTGCTTGCAAAATTCAATCATATCCCAGATGATCACTTGCAAGAAGCTGTTTGAAAAAGGCAGATTATAAACTGAAATCTACAAACCACTGCATAAAATCTCACCGTCTTGGCAGGCTAATGATTTATTTTAGGAGTTTATTCTGTCATCTATTAACCAATGTAAGAACATCTGATATTTTATACACGCGGTTTCAGGCCTTCCACTTTTTGCTTGAACGTAAATATTAGAAATAAACCAGCGGGAGGGTTGGATTTTGAGCCAAACGTCGCCTGATATTTACACAAACACGAGTAAATTGAATTTATACACGCTGAAATATTCTTACCTCTTCTTGCACAAACACCAGTTGCACACAAAGTTTGACAACGTGAAGTCTCGCTGCGGTGTCACGGGCCGGTAAAAGTGTTAAAAGCCATAGTCTGAGGAGCTGTTGTAAACTGCAGGAAGGCCAAACACCCAGTAAGTTCACTAACAGTCGGTTTGCGCTCATATACGACACACGTCTGTCCTTATCAGCCCAGAGGAGATCGACCAGCTGCGCACAGGGAAATGAAGTCAGCCGCACAGAGTGAGACACACAGCATCCGGCGAGTACCTTCAAAATAAAACTAGCTCTAACACTTGGTTCAAATAACTGACCGTAGGCTATCATGGCCATATTATGAGAAAATAGGCCCTCTCCACCTCTCCTACATGGGACCAAGTCACAGATTTTGTGATGTTTTCCTCTTTTGGTAGTTTTTTTTTTTTTGTTCTCTTTAAAGAGTTTTTTTGTTTTGGCATATTGTATCTCTTCATCATTTTTAGTGTCTTTGTTTTCATTATGTGTCTATTTAAGAACATTCTGTGTCTTTTTCTGGTTGTTTTGTGTCTCATTTGGTCATTTGGGATCGTATTTTTTATTTTTGCTACTTTGTAGATTTTTTTTGTGTGTCTCTGTAATCTTTTGCACCTCTTTTTATGTCTCTATTTTGGGTCTATTCTTTGATAATAAATATTAATTTGAGTAACATTTTGCAGGTGAAGGCCAGGACCTGACATTTTGGGCCAATAAGCCTGTGAACTTTGGCCCATTCAGTAATACAACCACGGCGCTTATGGCACAGAATATGAGAATCACCAACAGGGCCAATTTGTTGCTGGTGGCCCCCAAATATTGAAGTAAATATTGAAGTAAATGCTAAGCATATATAGTTTGCCTTCCTACTAAAAACATCAGCAAAAGATCCATAGACCTAGGAAACAATACGCTTTGCATAAGACTACAGACTAAAAAAAATTTAGTTTATATCAATCTCATTCTTATTTCGCATGTGATGTCCATAGGGAGTCCGCATTGTCACAATTATATGCACAGTTTTTCGCATATATTTAAAGAAATATTCAGATTTGCTTTCGCTTGTAACTGTGCTTTTATTTTGAAAGAAATCGTTTTAGTTCCGTCTTCCACCTATCGTGTGAACTTGACAGTCTCTCAGGGAAAGTGGCCAAACCAAACGACATCAGAATAAACCACACCTTCATGGTTTATGTGTCAGATCCAAATCAATACAACCCTGGTTTGTGAAATTTTATTTTAACTTTTACGGTTCCCTTTCAAATTAAGTCCGAATGGAGCACAGACTGATTAGGTAATTGCGGACAAAATACTTCTAATACTAAAAATACTACATATTTTTCCAATTTATTCTTTGACCTGCTAAATTTTATATAATGATAAAATATGATATATATCATATATATATATATATAAATATTATATGATAAATTTTAAGCCACATCCACTGAGTGCACATTTTGGAAGCTCTCAATAAGCACCACAAATACAGTAACTTTTTAAATCATCAGCTGCAAAGAGTCATCTTGATACCAGTTAGAAGCTTAATCTAAGATACTATTGCTGTTTACTTGGACAGGGCACCACAATTCTTGTGAAATCAAGTTAAAGCAACAGGAAGTCCAGTGAGACCTTGCATCTTTCCTTCTGTCTCTTTTCATGGTAAACTATCAAAAAATAATAATAATAGATACCTTCATTATTATTACTAGCTTCAGTCAAAAAATACTGTCAACTATTCAAAATCTAATGTCATGTCTTCATACTTATAAAAACCACCACTGTACAGAATCAACACGAGGTACTTATCTCTATTTACACAAGACACACATTATATGCACAAGAGTTTCATAACAGACATATTTCTGTGTATAATATTTGTATAAAGTCTTACAGCATCTCATCCTGACTGATACGGTTGAATCAACGCATCAGCTGCATTTATGATTTATTGAACTGTGAACACCTTTGAAAAGATGGGCAGTCTGTCCTGACACTCATAATTAATAATTACAAGACAACATCAAAAACAGTGAGACTGGCAATTCCCAATCAGTCAATTCTGGAGCAACAAAAGATCAGACATTAAACACAACAAGTTAAAGAAGGGGTACCTGTTTTCACACTGACGGTATTAATCACATTCTACAAAATATATGATTATGGAGGTGCCATTTATTCCAGTTGACTAGAGATTGAACGTATTGCAGCTCAGAGACATGACGTGAGAAAAATCTTGGGTGACCAAATAATGTCCATTTAATTTCAGCATGTCTTATGACAATACATTTTTGACCTCAATTTATACCAAAATTCATTTTGAATCCTCAGACAGCTCAAGAAGTGCCACAGGTTATCCAGCAGAGCATGTTGGCCTAACAGCGATGTGGACCATTAGATGCCGTTGCTCAAGCAGTAATGAGGAAGTCTGACCTCTGCTGTCTCTGAGCTCATTAGCAAAGAGTCCAGAAAGGAAATTGCTTGTAATTCTGCAGCCAAGGCAGCAAACAGACTGCAAGGAGGGGCGGAAAACAAAACAACGCCACAAAGGAGCTACAAGGAGTTTTTAACTGGTTATGAAAAAGTCTGACCTACTTAAGCAAAAAAGACCACCAGCGAGATGCTTGGCTATATACATACATACATACATATATATATATATATATATGTGTGTGTGTGTGTATATATAACTCTTATCATGCATGTTTGCTGAAACTTTGACTATATCCACACAGTAGTATGTAAGGCCAATAACAGGTGAAAGAAAAACCACATTCCTCTTCTCCTCAAAGTGCTTCTAATGTCAAGAATCGGCTGCACATACACAAAATCAACAAATCAGAGATGGGGAGTCTCTGATGCAGCAGTCAATCATGTCGATCTAAGCTTTTTAACTATGGTCAAATTGTCAAATTAGGCACTGCTGATCAAGTGTGAATAAAGATCCAGCTACTGCATTGCTCATTTCTCGCCTCAAATGTTTTCAGAAACATATTTACAGAACGGTTTAGCTGAACATTTTTGTCAACGCCGCCATGTTGGTAACAGTTGAGCCAAAGGCAATCTCCTTGGCTGAAAAGTCAAGCCAATAGGGAAGTGCCTAAAACTGCAGTTCCTTACTTGAGAACTCACACTTGATAAGTGAGTTAATCCCCACAGACCCCCATGTAAAATCCATATACTTCAATAATACCTACACAGCGGACCAAAGATGGTCTTGTGATGAACTTTGACCATCAAAATCTTATCACTTCATCTTTTTGAGTCCGAGTCGATGTTTGTGCCAAATTTGAAGAAATTCTCTGAGGATATCACAAGCACAGGACAGACAGACGGACAACCCGAAAACATAATGCTTCTGACCATAGCTGGCGCCAGCACTGAGGCATAAAAATAACAATAACAAAATTATCTATGAGCCATGAAGACATTATCAAGACAATCGTCTGAAGCTCAAACGGAGCTCACCTAAATTGAATTTGGAAAAACTTTGCCTGGTCTGATGAGTCTCAATTTCTGCTGCATTTCAGATTGTAGGGTCAGAATTGGGCGTTTAACAACATGAAAGCACAGATCCATCCCGCCTTATATCAGCGGATCAGGCTGCTGGTGGTAGCGTAATGGATGGTGTGGCGGATATTTTCTTTGCACACTTTGGGCCCCTTAATACCAATTGAGCATCATTTGAACGCCACAGCCTACCTGAGTATGACCACAGTGTACCCATCTTCTAAAGATGCATAAAGCGTCATGTCACAAAGCTCAAATCAACTCAAGCTGGTTTCTTGAACATGACAATGAGTTCACTGTACTCTAATGGCCTCAACAGTCACTAGATCTTAATCCAATATAGCACCTTTGGGATGTGGTGGAACAGGAGATTCACATCATGGATGTGCAGCAAACAAATCTGCAGCAACTGCATGATGCTATCATGTCAATATGGACCAACATCTCTGAGAAATGTTTCCAGCACCTTGTTGAATCTATGCCATGAAGAATTAAGGCAGTTCTGAAGACAAAAGGGGATCCAACTCGGTACTAGCAAGGTATACCTAATAAAGGGGCCTGTGAGTGGCATTATTGCGAGTAAAATGCTCATAATACTCTTATGTAAAGAAACACACATGAACAAGGGCAATATCATACAATATATGGACATGACCTCTACCATTTTTGCTGGCTTTCATGCATCGATAAGGTAATTATAGTGACAGGGCGAGCAACGTAGTTCACCTCATAATTTGCCTCTCCATCCCACTGAGACAAACACTGATTTAAACTGTCCCTGCACAAAGTGTACCATCACACTTCTACACCATTATGCCAATTTGGCTTCTGCTAATTGTAGCACTTCTATTGTTTACTATTGAGTCCCTGCAAGCTGTGATGCTACAGTGACTTGCACCAGCAAAGTTATTAGTCCTGCATATCAGATGCAAAATCCTTGGAGGGAAAATTAGAAAAAGCAATAATGCTCCCTATTGTAATTATAAAAGTAATATATTCGAACACAATGCACCATTTATTAGTTCTAGTACCTGGAATACTTTATTCAGTTCCCCCTCTACACCTGCTCTCCCAGGAGGCAGGAGGACAGAGTGTGCGTGTCTGACAAGAGTATTTTCAACCATGCAATTTTCTCTGAAGAAAAAAAAAGACAGAAAAGAAAAGCTCTTCCCAGTCACAGACCAACGCCACACCTGGCAAGATAATCACTCAGAATTACGATGCGCTCATTTCTCCCCTCTTAAAATCCTATTTTGTGATTACATTTTATGGCTGCACGGTCTTCAGAAGCTCATTTTCCATTACCAGGTAATGGACTAAAGTCTTTACATTTTGACCAAACTTACACGAGTGCACCACAGGTAGCGAAGTGCAGATTGTGCCAAGAGATGTGACGATGGCCTCTCCCTACTTTCTGTCATTTGGATTTTGGGGACCTGAAGGAGTAATTTGCCTCTGAAATTGGACTTTTAACCCTCAGCTGTCACGATGGCATATGACCAACGAACATTACTGAGATTTGGGACCCTGTCATTTCAGAACTTTGCCACTTCACTGCTATCGCACAGAGGTATCTGTCAGCGGAAATTATTTTTGTATCCAAGGTGTGTCATTTGTACTTGGATCTTGATAATCCTTCACCCCAATGATGCTGCATGGTGTTTTGGGGGTTTTTCTTGCCAAATCAGTGGTTCAAGAATTACCCTAACTCTATTTACTGGTCTGTGCTATGAGCTTGCTTCTTTTTACATTTGTGTGCAAACTTGGGTGAGTAGATACAGAAAAAATACAGTTTCAATTTGTGCCCAAAGACAGAATATTGTTTTTGCTTCATCTCAACTCTCTCTGGGTTTTCTTTCATTGGCTACCATTGGTCCTTGTAAGAGGAAAATAGAAGGAAAATGGACTAAATCATCTGCAGTATCTGGAGCAAAGAGCTTGGTGTTCAGTCCCTGTTACCTTCAAACAGGCAATGTTGGGTTGAGGCACAAAAAGACATTTAGGGAAAGAGCATGATTTTGGTAAAAAAAAAAAAAAAAAAAAAAAAACATGGTTAAGTTTAGAAAACAATTGTAAACATGGCTAAAAAAAATCCTGCATGTTTTAACCTGGCAGGATTCAGGAACATTTGTACATTACTGAACTGCTCTTTTAATTGCGCTGTTGTGGCCACATAGTTGCTGTCTGGAGTATGTTCAGAGATATCGTTTCTTTCAGGTAACGAATCGCTATTTCCATGTACCATGTAGGGTTTGGAAGGAGGTGGTTGGGGAGGATGGTGGACAAACAAAGAGCAGGACCTCCACATCGGAAATCTTCCATGTCCAGACTCCTGTCTTTGGTTTAGGCAGCAAAAGCGCTTTGGTTAAGGATAGGAAAAGATAGTGATTTTGGCTAAATGTTAATAAAAAAAAGTTAAAAATAATTAATATTTATATAATGTTGTAGTTGCTACAATTGAATATTGTATTGCAAGACCATCTATTTGGGCAGGAAAACAATTAAATTTATGTTCAGTATCAATATTTTTGTGACCTGCCAGATTTGTTAATTAGCACAGTTTCCTCTTTTGTTAATAGAAAATGTAATTCACTCTGCATAACTAAAAATGTATTTACTGCTTGGCATTTGTTGTATATAAACATAATTTTTAGGAGAAAGGGAAACAATGTGTTTTGTGATAAAGGGCTTTATAAATAAAATTGACTTGACTTGACTTGACAATGTATAAGCAGCACAAGCTTATTACAACTTTTCAAATAAGAGTGATTTTACACGAATACTTACAAATGATCATCTGAGAGGACCACCCAAAGTAAACACAGAAAGTAGCTGCCCAGACAGTCATTACAGGGAGTGCAGAATTATTAGACAAGTTGTATTTTTGAGGATTAATTTTATTATTGAACAACAACCATGTTCTTAATGAACCCAAAAGACTCATTAATATCAAAGCTGAATATTTTTGGAAGTTGGAGTGGGGCTTTTTTAGTTTTAGCTATTTTAGGAGGATATCTGTGTGTGCAGGTGACTATTACTGTGCATAATTATTAGGCAACTTAACAAAAAACAAATATATACCCATTTCAATTATTTATTTTCACCAGGGAAACCAATATAACAGCTCAACATTCACAATGATACATTTCTGACATTCAAAAACAAATCAGTGACCAATATAGCCACCTTTCTTTGCAAGGACACTCAAAAGCCTGCCATCCATGGATTCTGTCAGTGTTTTGATCTGTTCACGATCAACATTGCGTGCAGCAGCAACCACAGCCTCCCAGACACTGTTCAGAGAGGTGTACTGTTTTCCCTCCTTGTAAATCTCACATTTGATGAGGGACCACAGGTTCTCTATGGGGTTCAGCTCAGGTGAACAAGGAGGCCATGTCATTAGTTTTTCTTCTTTTAGACCCTTTCTTGCCAGCCACGCTGTGGAGTACTTGGATGCGTGTGATGGAGCATTGTCCTGCATGAAAATCATGTTTTTCTTGAAAGATGCTGACTTCTTCCTGTACCACTGCTTGAAGAAGGTGTCTTCCAGAAACTGGCAGTAGGACTGGGAGTTGAGCTTGACTCCATCCTCAACCCGAAAAGGCCCCACAAGCTCATCTTTGATGATACCAGCCCATACCAGTACCCCACCTCCACCTTGCTGGCGTCTGAGTCGGACTGGAGCTCTCTGCCCTTTACCGATCCAGCCACGGGCCCATCAAGACTCACTCTCATTTCATCAGTCCATAAAACCTTAGAAAAATCAGTCTTGAGATGTTTCTTGGCCCAGTCTTAACGTTTCAGCTTGTGTGTCTTGTTCAGTGGTGGTCGTTTTTCAGCCTTTCTTACCTTGGCCATGTCTCTGAGTATTGCACACCTTGTGCTTTTGGGCACTCCAGTGATGTTGCAGCTCTGAAATATGGCAAAACTGGTGGCAAGTGGCATCTTGGCAGCTGCACGCTTGACTTTTCTCAGTTCATGGGCAGTTATTTTGCGCCTTGGTTTTTCCACACGCTTCTTGCGACCCTGTTGACTATTTTGAATGAAACGCTTGATTGTTCGATGATCACGCTTCAGAAGCTTGGCAATTTTAAGAGTGCTGCATCCCTCTGCAAGATATCTCACTATTTTTGACTTTTCGGAGCCTGTCAAGTCCCTCTTCTGACCCATTTTGCCAAAGGAAAGGAAGTTGCCTAATAATTATGCACACCTGATATAGGGTGTTGATGTCATTAGACCACACCCCTTCTCATTACAGAGATGCACATCACCTGATATGCTTAATTGGTAGTGGGCTTTCGAGCCTATACAGCTTGGAGTAAGACAACATGCATAAAGAGGATGATGTGGTCAAAATACTCATTTGCGTAATAATTCTGCACTCACTGTACAGATAACAGGTAACTTTCCTCTGGGCAACAATTCTAATGTTGTAATTGTCATACATTAGTCGAGTGTATGTTGTTGTTAAATACCTGACTCTGCTGCTATTAATCACACTATTAACTTTTAACTTGTAAGTTTTGTCTTTAATAGCTCTTTTACAACTTATATTTTAACTTATTTTCTTTTGTTGGTTTTACATACCTCTTGCCTCTTTTTTGTCTCCATTTATACATACTTATTTATGTCCTTATATATCCCCTTTGGCGATCAGTAAAGGCTTATCTTACCTTTTATCTGATTTAAATAACATAAAATCATGTAATCATCATTCAGTTGCAAATATTTCTCAAGACTGGTCAGACAGCTGCTTAAACTCAATGTCTCTTTTTAAATTCATTGCTTTTGTGGCTGACATTCAGACTTGTTTTTTTCAGACATGGCGGGCACAGGTGGCTTAAAAAAGTGAAATTTCTTCTATTGTTCTCATTTGTTCATAAAATTCAAATTCAGTTTATTTAATAGCCCAAAATATTATTTTCTTGAATCACTGCATTTAACAGGCTTATATATGGGACAGACGTCTATATGGGATAGGCTTTTAATTCCTTTCTTCCAAAGCTATAGCTCAGCAAAGATTGGGAAATACAATCAAATTGTTTATTTCAATCATTTTTTTGCATCTCTCTTGTTTACTATGCCGGTATTACTGTCTTCTTTGGTGCTCATGATTTCAGTAAAATGAACTGAATGATTGAGTTGTGGAGTATCTTACCAACCTAAGCATCTGTGTAGCATAACTATATTGACAAAAGTTTAAACTTTACATGTGTATGCATGATCTAAGCAGCTAACTGAGGCTGCGCTCATTAGCTCAGTTCATAGAGCCACAGCAGACGCGGGTTCAATTCCAGCTTTGGCCCTTTGCTGCATGTCACCCCATCTCTCTCCCCCGTTTACACTATAGCTGTCTTATCTCAAATAAAAGACAAAGCCAAAAAAATAATCCCAAAAATTTTTTTTTAAAAATTAAAAAGCAGATAACTAAGCTCCAGTGAGTGAGAATTTCTATAAAAATGAACTGCACTGATGTGTTCATTGCACTGTGCTGATGGGCATATCAACTATTACATCACAAAGTACAATGCCACTTGCACGATTGCAGTAACTACATGTTGTGCATGGCATTGAATGTTTTTTTTAAAGACAGTGATTTTAGTCCGGAAACAGCTGGCACAGAGAAAGGAGAAGTCCTGTGTGCCCAGGGAGAGATGGATCTATCAGTAAGAGGAACACAGAAGGTTATGCCCCCTTCAAAACTCATAACCCCAAAGTGCTGCCCTCTGTTTCACCACTGGTTACTTTGTTTATGATGACGATGTTACACAGACTGTATAATAAATTTGATGATCCCAAAAATCCCAGGATTTGTCCACCATTATGCATCCTAAGTGTTAGTCCCAAACTCTCTGCACAATTAACTTTTTAGGTCTCAACAGCATCCCTAAAAACAACCAATCTATCTATAACACTTCATAAACAAATAAGTCAATAACTGTTTTGCCAATGTTGAGCATCAAAACAAGGAATCAAAACTGCCTGACCTCCAGGCTGGAAGGGTCTTACCAACAGCAGATGTTCACGCTGACCTCTAAAGGCTTGGGACAGGGCAGGAGTCACATGCTGGCAGCTTTATAGAAGTGAGAGTGGGAAGTTGTTGCTCTTATTGTGGCAACCTGGCACATGAGGTGACACTAAGGGCACTGCTTTGCATTTTGGGTAGCCGGTTTCACATGCTGACCCAGTGTGGGAACTGTTTACTTCTTATAATTTAATTGTTGCAGGGATGAGTCAGGAACTAAACTGATTCAGCTGTTTTTGGTCGACTGATGCTTTTAGATAATGGGATGTTGTGTGCGCAGGGGATTTGAAATGCTTTTAGTTTATCTCACCTTTACCTCTGACAAGAAGACGAGTGGGCAGAATAGAAGGTTGGCGTTGCTCAATTCTGCAAACAACTGATATGTTAAATTTGTATATTTCATACCTATCATATCAACATTTCTTAAGCTCCCCTTTTTCATCAGGAGGCGGAGGGGATGGTGGATGGTGTGACACCTATGAAGCCTGTCTCCCACTGTACAAAAAACCTGCTAACGCCCGCTACCATCTGGCTTTCTGATGCAATGAGGAAGAGGACAATCAGCATTCACTATCGGGTCAAATGACCCTGCAGTAGTCACAGGTTTTTATCCCCTCCAGCTTCAATTCAGCTAATTTTAGCCCCTTTACCAGCGAGATATAATGACAAACCGTCACTAATTACCTTTTGTCTCCACCTAGGCAGCGCTAAAACATCAATCCAACTTAGTCTGCACCGGGTTTGAGCGAGAGACTGAATAAGTAACAAATATGCAAAGACAAGTAAACTGTCCATTCCTCCATTCTGCTGTCTGCTGTTTACCGGTCTGTCTGTGATACTAAACCTGGCACACCAAAAAGAAACAGAAATAAAAACAAAACACATGCACACAGAAAGGTGTACTTGTCTGCTGTAGAGCTGTGTACACAGCTCTGCTCTGCTGGCAATGGGAAAGTAGCCTTGTCCATATCCTATTTTTAAAACTGCGTACAAGTGCTAATTTTGGTGGAAAAGGGCTATGAGTGACATTGCTGCAGATGACAGTAGACCACTGCTCGAAGCTCAAGAACTACAAACAACAGAAGCGTGTATTTCTCAGCTACATGTCGAGACATTTCCAGCAGTTTGTAGTGACCAAATAAGGTCTTTTTGGCCAAAACATGTTTTTTTCGTAACCCTTATCAAGTAGTTTTTGGGTTTAAATCTAACCACACACATTCATAACTTTCATTCATATGATATAAATGTTTCTAAATTGACGTAGGGCTGATTACATGCATATGAGATGGATTTGTCATCGGTAGGGGAAGAGGATCGAAGATGGCATGAAATATAGGTGAGACGTGTGTGACTGCCAGTGATCCAGACATCCTAAACACCACAAGCTGAATTTTAGAGATGCAATGCCAGTTTTAAGCTGGCATTGTACTATGAAAAACAGTTATTATTTACTGAGATATTGCCGTGTTTACAGCGGGGATTGTGCAAACAACATGAGGTAGTTTTAAGCCAAAACATCTTTCCCTAAACCTAACCAAGTGTTTTTGAGCCTTAACCTAACCACAAATTAACCCCTGCGTTGTCACAACATCAATTTGAAAACTAGAACATACAGAAACATTAAGTTTCACTATTTTTGCTACGTACGAATCGTACAAATGTAAACTGGTGTTTACAGAAATGCACAATGCCAACATTTATTCTGGTGACTGACCTGTTTGCCTATTTTAAGCTGTTTTAACCAAAAACCACTGGACCGTTCCACTTTGACCAAAATTATTTATACTTTCTATAAAAACAAAGAGTTTTATTTCTACCTCTACTTGAGTATCTGTTCAAGAGTTTCTGACTCAAAATACCAGTGTTGGGAAGTTGTGCGACACATAGAATTAAACTAGTAGTTAGACTAACTACATTTTTTTAAGTATTTTTAGTTAACCAGTAGTTTTCTCTGTAGTTCAGCTTCTTCCATTGTGAAGTAATTGGTAGCTTGAAAAGCTACAGTTTCAAAGTACCTTCCCCAACTCTGCAAACTACCTTTCTAAACTTTGGATTTTTTCACATCATGTTAATGCAACTTTGATCATCAGCCAGCATCTCTCTGACTGTTCTTGTGTCCAGACTAAAGGCTGAAGATGATAAGGCTTTTCATTTGTGCATCTCAAGCTGACAAGAGTCAGTATCATCTTTTAAATCACTTTTATTATGACTCACTCAATCACTGAGGTTGTTTTATCCCAATGGCCGGATGTTTTTTGTTTTGCTTCGTTGTCATGAATATTTTTACAGTTATCAAACAAGTAATCTTTGCTGCATTATAATGTGTAGTTAGGAGGCAGAGTTGATTACAGTAAGATGTGCACAGCACAAGGTGTCAGTAGAGAACAGGCGATGGTTAAGTCGGTGTTATGCACACTGTGGAAGGACAGAGAGACTGTCTGCATGAGTCCACATTAAAACCAGTAAAAGGGGAAACTTACAGCTGAGGGTTTGTGGTAATGGATAAAGTGAATAGTGGTGAAGAAATAAGAACAAAGAAAGACGGGGAGGAGGTATTACTTTGATGAGAGGAGTCGAGGTCAGACGACACAGGAATTTATGTCCTCGGGTTTCAGCTTTTAGCTTCAGCTACTCATGGCTGACTCAATGAATTTTTAGTATCTTACTCATCAATGGTAAGCTCAAGTTGGCAACAAAAAGATTTTGCAGGTGAGATAGACTGGAATTAATAACGCAGATGTCAAAAGGTAGTCATGCTAAGTGGTTAATGTTTTCTGTAAATAAGGATAATGTTTTAGTTGTTTTTTTAACTGTAGGCCAGAGAACCTTGATGAAAACAAACTGTTCAGAAAACAGATGTAATGAAGATTTATATCATATCATTCATGTTGGCCTCATCAGCTAGTGAAGATCATGTCATGGTATCAAAAGCTCCAGAACAGCTTCTAACATGGTGGTCAGGCCTAATTATTCTGCGGTGTTTATTTTATGTTCTATGTTGCTTTGCTAACATTGTAAAAACAACCCAAATCAACCGGCTTAGAAGCTAACCAATGTATTGCTGCAGACGACGACTGCAGTAAAACACATTTTAGCAAACTAAAAAAATAAAACTCTGTTTTAGTGTGACTATATTTAGAAAACTTTCTCTGCTTTACCTTACACACTAACCAATCGAGGCAGCACAAAAAGAGGAAAACGTCTTTTCCTCTAAGAAACTCAGCGAGTGTATCCTCTTGTTCTTCTTTAACTGTTGTTGCTGACTGCATTTCTGCATTAACTGCACTTACTGCCGAGTTTAGTAATTTTAGGTTGTTCTGCAAGCCTGCATTTTCCATCATCAACTACATCACAGTTGCTGAATAGCTGTTTCGGTTGTCAACTACGGTGCAAATTCCTGATTGACCTCGACTTTTAATTTCCGGGAAGTGCAGAGAGAAACAGAATGCTGAGCTTATATCACCAGGATGGTCTCACCAAGCCATCGGTGGAAGTAGACTCAGAACTACTCGGAAAAGTACAACGACTGTTCTCGTCATGGAGTCTGGTGGCCTTGAGAAAACGGCTTCAGTTCCCCATCAGAACGGGCTTTCTGACAGCAGGTTAAAGCAGTGAAAAGAAACCAAAATACAGCATAAACTTAAATTGGTATTTATTTACTTTTTTGGTAGGAATTGGCTGGCTAAAACCTGACCATTTGAGATTGAGACACTGTTTCGTTTCGTTGTATGGGACGTGGGGGTTTTTTTTACCCAGAAGTTACTGTAAACACACTTGCGCTTCGGTCTATATTTTCTGTGCAGTCTTTTTCTGTACAGCAGAAACTTTGTAGCAGCAGCAGTGTCAAGCAGACTGTGTGAGTGGACTGAAGAGCACTTACGTAGTGATATAAAAAAAGAAAATGACAAAGACATTTATGATGGCTAGATGCGGGCCGAAGAGAAAAGGTTAAAGAGTGTGTGTGAGACACTGTACGCCATAAAGACAGCGGAAAGGAACGCTCTGCTGTCTGTCTGTCTGTCTGTCCCTTGAATTTTTTGCTGCTGGTTTCCTGTAACAGGCTGAAGAGGTTATTTATTGCTGGAGAGCGCTGTGCCTGGCATTTTCTCCCGGTACACGATGTGATGTGGGAGTAACGCTGTTCTTCTAAAAAATAATTAAAACCATCTTAGATGAAAAAAAACAACCCCAGAGCACATGCACTTTTTCAACTTTTTCATATGGTAGGTTGTGTTTTAGTGCAGGTGAATGTTTCAGAGGATTCTGTCTGATGTTCAATGTGCAAAGAATAACAATCATGTTCTTACATGTTCATTTTTACTTCCTCTTGGTTCACTTATTGGTTGCATTTTCAAAATACAGCCACAGAATAAAACCCATCTCCTCTCCAGCAAGGCCACATCTGTCCATCATAGTTTTTCTATTTCCAATGAAAGACCTCAGTCAGAGTACATTATTAAATCTCATTATAAAACCATGTCAGTGACTGCTTGGTTCAGATCAGACCCAGCTGAATCATTTATTTTTCTCTCTAATACAAGCCAGCCTGGGAATCCATAAAAAATTCAGGTGGTTATGTTTCGCAGAGCAAAGTTAAAAGCCATTTAATGGTTTGGTCGAGTTTCACTTTGCAGATGAATCACTCGATCCTGACTTCTGAGTAGGAGTGCGAGACTCAAGATGATTTGATTTATTTTCATGACTTGTTGCTTCTCGACAGATTAACAGCCTTCTGGCAACAATTTAGTCTGTTTCATAGTCGGTCAACACAAGACGAGTCAGCAGGTTTGGACACAGACATCATTTTACATTATGAGCTTATTCTACTCTGTTCGTGTCCTCATAACATAAAATGTGCAGTGTAGTCACTGGTGCACTTTGAACTATGGAGGCCCTGAACATACAGACAGACTTTCACATCATGGACTCTGGCCTGGATCCAAGTGCACTTGAACCCAAAATCCAGTTCATTTGATTAGTAGTAGTAGCTTGATTAGTGGGAACACTGTGTACCATACATGGCCACGGTAAGTCTACTGGTGTCCAAGTCAAATAAAGTTCCTGTGTACTACAGTACCCTATACTTTAGGCATGAGCACAAACTGTACCAAAACAAGGAGCTAGGGATGTGTGCAATTAATCAACTAGTCGTTTCTACCTTTACTCGTCAGCACCAGGAATACTTTTTAATTAAAATCATGGCCAATGAATGAATGAAAAATCTGGCCTTAATTTTAATGTAGTCTTTAGTTCTCTTTTGTCCAGTTATCTTCTCAAAACAGTTTCAACACAAACGTACCCAAACGGTACCATAAAACTCTGAAGACTGTGGTTTGTAAACCACCTCTTTTCCTTGACTGTTTTTACTGATATAAACAGACTGTCTATAATAATTGAACATCCATTTAGGTTTTAGTGTTAATAAAGAATTATTCTGAGAAACAAATTAATGTATGACTCATATATGAGTGAGGGAGTATTTAAAAGACAAATATTATGAAAAGATCATTTTTATACCCTAAAAGATGTATTATGGCCCTGGTGTGTGGTCTGTTTGTCTTGTCACAAAAAACATAATGGTAATTAATGTTTTGTAAATTTGGGGTGTACTGGCCCAGTCCCAGGAAGGCTCCTATAGAGCTTGTAAACTTGACCTGAACATATATGTTTTTATATTGAATGACAGTGCTCCCTAGTGGTCTGTTTCCTTACCTACACCAAACTCTGACCACAATTAAAATGACAAGGTCATGTCTCTAAGTCTTTCACATTGTCATACAGCCAATATCATACACATCTACCATTAGAGGTCAGCCTTCATTATGAATTAAGAACATTTATTTATGTCACAAATAAAAAATAAAATAAAAAAACATCAAAGAACAGCTTGGATGCAGGTATTTTAATCTTTAAATAAGCTTTCTTAAAGTGTGCACTGTGCAGCTGTATTATCTAGGAAAAAGTATTGGATTGGGACTCAATATTAAATGATCAGATCAGGGACAAAAAAATGTAATCAGGATAGCTCTAACAATTTACCAAGACACCTTTAAAGAATTCCCTAATAAAATTATTTATGTGTTTAAAAGAACAACAAACTATATTATTTTACTTTATAAAAGGCCCAAAAATTGATACCATTAAAAAAAGCTATTAGAAAGAAAGAAATTTTTTTTTCTGCGTGTCCATGTGGTTAACAGACTCTGATAAAGCATGCACACACGCACGCACGCACGCACGCACGCACGCACGCACGCACGCACGCACGCACGCACACACACACACACACACACACACACACACACACACACACACCTACACACATGCCCCACTAGATGTAGATACAAAGGGAGGAGTTCAGTGAACTGTAAAAACACTAATGGGATCCCTGACAATATAATTAACTAATGAGGCTGATGGAAAAGACAGCTCTCTGTCACCTGACGCCCACACTCCTCTTCCCCAAATCATCCTCATCCCCCTCCCTCTCTCTCTCCGCTCTCTCCTTACATCTGCTGCTGCTTTCTGCCTCAACAGTCCTCTCATATAGAGATTCAGTATTTTTTGTAAGATCTTAGATATTTTGTACATTTTCTAAAACATTCAGCCAGATAATTTTGGTACTTGATATTGTGTGTTCACTTTGGTTCTTGGCAGTGTCTGAATGAATACCGCTCGTTTGCAACCTCTTAAGTTTCGGTTTTATATTGTGTGAAGGCCCTTTAGGCTGCATAACATGCATGAAAGGTGCTAGAAAATAAACTTTATTATAATTATTATTATTTCAATAAATACATGTGGCCAAATCCAATGGCAAGAGCATGCTGTGGTTTGTATAGCACATTTATGCTGCAAGAGTAACAATGTACATTTCATCACAAGGCATATTTTTAGTTGTTTTATGTTTGTTTTGGCTTATTGTTTTGTTGTTTTGTGAATACAGGCCAGTTATTAAAAAGAATAAGGTTAGTCAGGGGTGAGGTCTGTAGGGGGGGTGGATAAAATGGCTTGGGGGTTGGTGAACTATATGATAACATAGCATAAGAAAACAAATAACTAGTTGTTGTTTTTTTTTTGTTTGAACTGAAATCACCAAATCATTTTTGATTATTTTGCCAGTTATATACTCAATGAATGATTCTGTCTTTAGTCCAAAGTGACGTCGTCAAAAGCCTTGTT
This sequence comes from Plectropomus leopardus, assembly GCF_026936395.1. Taxonomy (NCBI): domain Eukaryota; kingdom Metazoa; phylum Chordata; class Actinopteri; order Perciformes; family Serranidae; genus Plectropomus; species Plectropomus leopardus. The sequence goes on along the minus strand of NC_142191.1, from coordinate 21,213,739 downwards.
TTGTTTGACCAACAGTCCAAAACACAGTTAACCAAGGACACAGGGCTCCTTTCAACATTCAGGGTGACACATATGAAACTGGTGAAAATTTCTGAAGAAATGTTGAGCCTCAAACACTTGATTTCCTGCTTTCTGGTGTTTTATTTTTTTAACACTTTCTGTATCAATTTGTGGTAGAGATGTATTAAATTTCATCAAAATATGTGCTTTCATTGAGGAGAACAAATGCACATGTTCTAAAATACTGACGGGGGACGCCACACATGTCCTTTCTATTTTTTAATTTGGCCAATTTAATCCATATCAGCCAAGTATGAAAAAGAGCTCAAAGTAAAGAAAAAAAACTCATTTTCACTGGTACATCCATCTACATGATTGTTAGATAAGGAGACTATTTGTTTGCTGATTGGCTAACGTTGTTGCTGGTTAACAATTAACCTCGCTCTTTGCTTGAATCCATGCTTAGTGCAACAATACGTAAAAGCAGCCCACTAAGAAGGTCAGAAATGTGTGATTGTTGCGTCGCCACCGTGGCTGTGACCACTACAGAAACATCACTGTTACATTGTGTTGAAGTGTCACTGACTGACTGCAGCTACTGATTTATTGCTGAGCCACGAAAAGGCTTCCTTTGTGTCTCAGTATAAAAGCAAGGAATGTTGAACGCTCCATTAATTAGGTGGTTTGTTGTGCTTTTGCATGGGGACACTGGTAATGATTAAGCAACTCTGCAGACACAAACATACACACATACAAAACCAATGGTGTAAACATGCAGTATGACTGCCTTTCTATGTTTATGTTTTCGGTAGAATACTGTCTAAGGCATATTAGTTTTATATAAACTGAGTAAATGTTCGTTTTCAAACACCATTGTATGAACAGCCCAATCATCAAAAAAAATGTTGGTAGTGTACATTTCTGCAAACCACAAACACGCTACCTTTACACATTATTATGTAGTGGATGAGTTAAAACTTTACATTTCAACAAAGTTGTGGTGAACATGTCAACCATGTTAATATGGAGCCTAAAAAGCCGATGCAAACACACCGACAGAGGGCTGCAAACACCCAATTTGGAGCCTTAAAAGCCGAATGAAACACACCGATGAGTTGCTACAAAACACCCATTTTAGAGCCTAAAAACCTGATGCAAACACAACCGGTGCTGTTGTTCGTTACACTCGAACAGTGGTCTGCAGCTTGACAGGCATCTCACTTCTAGGTGACATGCCATCCACTGTCTCCTCCACCTCCAAATGACAAAGTCAGCTCTTAAAGTTAAAGTATCACAAATAAAATTACTCATTATTATTATTACAGAACGGCCCTCTGTCAGAATTATCTAATTATCCAAAAGAACATTATTGGATCATTATGGCTCCTGGTGCAAAAGCATGTAAACAGCATTTTAATGCTGAAATGTAGCTAGATACTTTATATGCAGTTGGACTGTGTGATCTGCAGTGTGACGTCATTTTAACATAATCTGTAAATTAACTAGTAACTACAGTTTTTACATCAATGTATTGAAAAAAAAATTAAAAAATATTTTTCACTAACATATAAAATAAAGTATTAGGTGGCAAGAAAGGGGAATAGTTAAGTAAAATCCAGTACTCGAGTGAATTTTCTTAATTTGCTAAGATGGAAACATGAAGGGGAACATAAAGTATTCAAGAAAGTGGACATAATATACTGTAAAAATACAAAAAAAAAAAAAATTAATATACTACTGAGCTAAGAGCAGTTTAACGAAGTCTCTGTTGAACCAAAACAACTCAAGCTTATGAAAATGAAAATGATGTGTAGAGGAAAGCTGTATGGAACATTTATAAACAGTAGAGGTCAGTATAAGCATGTGTGGTTGCAACATGTGCTAGAACAAGCCATGTACTGTAGATGAAATTTCTCACACACGCACATATACACGCAAACACACACACACATACACACACACACACACGCGCACACACACACACATACACACACACACACACACACACACACGTCCATCAGAAGCATGGCTGTATGTTGACAGTTCTCTCTTTCCTCACAGTAGTGTTATGTCTCCTCCACTGTCTGATGATTAACATTAGTGGCACTGACCCGTCTGCTCTCACCTGCCCTAAACAAACTTCAAAACCTGTTCGCCTAAAGTTTCCTTCCAGAAATCTTTAGAGTCATATCGTCTTTCCAAAAATTCAATCAGCTTGTTAAAAAACTTTAATATAACCACACAACTTTTCCCTTTAAAAAATTAGCCACATTTTTTAGACATGATGTCTCCTACTTCACCAAAGAGGCAGTGTATGTGCATTGGAGATTTCAAACTTTCAAGTGTCAGTCAAACTTGCAATGGACAACAATTGACTTAAAAACTGGTCACAAAATTATCTTGTAAATTAAACTGGGATTTAAGTTGAGCAGCTTTCACCCCTCAGCTGATGAATGTAAAAACAGCCTTCTAGCATCAAACTACAGTTGACAGTCAAATATCCAATATACATATAATATATCAGAGCGCAGGAGGACGATTTACATTTTTTAAGTTATAGCAGCTCTAATGTTTCTATGTAATAGGTCTGGTAGCTTTGCAACAAAGATTGGAGAAGAAAACATGAATAAATCCCCAGGGCTGTGTGCTCAGCCCCCTCCTGTTCACACTCTACACCCATGTCTGCACTCCCAGATATCAGGAGAACTCTATCGTGAAGTACGCGGATGACACCACTATCAACGGTCGTATTACAAACAACGATGAGAGTTCATACCGGGAGGAAGTCAACAATCTTGCAGAGTGGTGCTCAGAGAACAACCTACTGCTCAACGTCAGCAAAACCAAGGAGCTGATTATTGATTTTAGAAAGAAGAAGGCAAAGACACACACCCCTGTCTACATCAGTGGAGCTGAGGAGGAGCTGAGGTGGAGCAGGTGAACAGCTATAGGTTGCTGATGGAAGTACCATCACTGAGAAATTATCTTAGTCACCACACATCAGCACCCAGGTTAAAAAAGCACAGAAAAGGCTCTACTTCCTACAGAAACTTAGGAAGACTAAATTCCAGAGCAAGATCCTGTTTAACTTGTACAGAGGAGCAATAGAAAGCATACTGACTGGAAACATCACAAACTGGCATGGTTCGTGCACGGCCCAGGACAGGAAGGCTCTACAGCGGCCGATTGAAACTGCCCTGAACATCACTGGTTCTCATACGGAGCATCAGTGACCTCGGTGAAGTGAGGTGTCTGCACAGAGCCCAAAATATACTGAAAGACAGCAGCCACAGTCTGTTCACCCTGCTGCCATACAGGATCTGTATCTGCTGCAGAACCACATGACTACGGAGCAGCTTCTTTCCCCAGGCTGTGAGACTCCTCAACTCCTCCTTCAACGCCAAAAAGATGGAACAGGATTTATCTGTAATTTCATTTCTTCTTAAACCCCGTTTAAGAAAAATGACAATAAATCTACCTTGTACCTTGTACATGTTAACTGATGGCAGGCCACCGCTGAAAGTTATCCAAGAAGGGAATGTGAGACCAAAAATACAGAACGTGCACTCAAACTACACGATTATTTCTACCTGCTTCATTCAAATGATTTGACCATTATACCTTTGCCAGGTCCTTATTGACAGGTATCTCTTTAATATGATCAAGACTTTTTTGTTTGACTGAATAAAATGCTTGTTTTGTATCACGGACCATGGTATTTTCTGGTGACAGATGGGCACTACTTCAAGAGGCCAAGAAAACTCAGGTTATGGTAAAGATGACTTCTTCTCTTCTTTTAGTTTACATGGTCGTTTTCCTTTAAATACCAATAACTAATCCCTTGTGAATGGGCAATTTTACCATCTGCACAAGAGAATTCAGTCGCTGAGACGCCTCGTTAATTAAATGTTCTGCATTTGACAAGATATAACAAAGTGAACACATAGATTACGATTACACGCAACATTCATTTCTTCACTGCATCGCAAATCACAGATATTATCACAATTTACAATGTTATCCCAGGCCACTGTTTAAAAATAAACCAGCTCTCCATCCAACTTGCCTCCTCTTTATTTTTTCCTCTGTGCGCGCGTGTGTGTGTGTGTGTGTGTGTGTGTGTGTGTGTGTGTGTGTGTGTGTGTGTGTGTGTGTGTACATCCTTCCCTCCCTCCTTTGGCTGTAAACTTACTGACCCTCTTTGCTGCAGCAGTAGTGCTCATCTCTGCATTGACTCCTTCTGTGGAGAAAATCAATACGCCGGGGTCAAAACAGCCACTGAAGGAAGGAGTATTGGTAACACTATAAAACCATCAGCACAGGATTTATTGAGGATACAACCGTGTTCTCAGTACAAAGTATTAGTCTTGGTGTAAATTTTACCTCAATCTGTGTTTATATGTACACACATACACTGTAGTATGTCTTCTTTTTAAGTAAGCTTATTAGCATCTGATAATAATATTAAGTAAAAGCGTTAAAGGGGCTGTAAGCAAAATTCAGAAGTTGTCTGGAGACGGTTCTCAACACGGAGGTGGCTGAGCTGGTTATGGCTGGGGGACAATCAGTGGTGTTAGCAAAATAATATTGGAATCGGCCAACATGATGATATGTGCCAATATCACAAACCAATATATTTAAATTTTTTTCACTGACAAAAGGGAAGATGTACCTTAAGTTGAAGTATTTTTCTTATTTTGCACATTGAATGAATATTACATGCACTGAAAAGAATTGTATGTTATGTCTCAATCTGCTGGTGGGCCTTCACGATAAGAGTATGCATAATATGATGTTAATTCCACAACAGAAGAGAGAATACATCAGTGTCGGTATTGGTTATCAGCCAATTGAGTTGTTATATATTGGCATGTTAAATATTAGCAAAAAAAAAAAAAGTGTGCATTCCTAATTACAGTAAAACGCTACTTTGCTAAACGGCGCTTTGCAAAGCTTGCGTCGGCGCATCACAAAAATAGTTGCTTCATCCGGTCATAGCATGGATTCCACCAGATGCAGCCCACTGCTGCAGCTCAAACAACGCCACAGGAGTACAGCTGCTGTTAACAGTTTGTCCCCACACACGATATATTAGGATTATCAATATGTGGAATGTGTTTCTGTTTGCAGCAGTCACTAGAACTTCCTGCACCGCTGCGAAAGGTATTCAATGTGTCACCTAATGTTGTTATTGAGCTGTTTTATATTTTCCGTTTACTTTAACGGCCGCGCACCATTGAGTAAACGGTTTCAACTAACGTTACAGACCGCTGTAGGACTATGTGGTTACTGCTACAGTCTGTACAGTCAGTTATTTTCCTTGCCCCACACTGATGCATTTGCTAGTGATTATCTAAACTGTATTTTACTCCAGTGATGAGCATTTTAGATTTAGTACTGATTTACTGATTCTCCCATTCAGGGATACAGTTGCTTTTATATACTGTAAAGTGATTAAATTCATGTTTCACAGCAATCTAGAGTTTCAGATCAAGTAATTTTCTTGCATCAGGCATCTGACAAATAGGGTCTATTATGATAATACTTATCATGATTAATGTCATAAGTCGTTAGATTTGTCAAGAAAAAAATAGTCGATTGGTGCAGCCCTGGAGCTGGCAACGCTAAACAACAGCAACAGTGCTGACAGAGCTAACAATGTTTATGAGGTTGGATGCTACACTTCCACTATGGCACCAACAGCAGTGACTGACTGCTATATGAGCAAAGTGCAATGTGGCACAATGAGCTAGCAAGTGGGGTGCACACATGCACTAACATGCATAAGTCCGGTGTACTGCAACAAACCACGGACAAGCTCAGACTACAAAACACACACACACACACACACACACACACACACACACACACACACACACACACACACACACACACAGGGGGAGTATGACTTCACTGCTCAGGATACCATCACTCAACTATATATCTTTACATTGCAAGTAAGTATTTACTGCTGCATTAATGCTTTTAATGTCACATACAGAACCTTTAAGAAACCAGGCAACAGAAAGACTTGAATGGCCGTAAATTTACACTATTTATGAATTTGAACACACTCGCACACTCATGGATGCTTGACACGCACTGGAAACCTCTGATAGGCCTAATGTGAAGACATCAGCCTTTCCCCTTTCCACACATGCCTCTCACCTCTCAGCACTCTCAGCCTCTCAACGCCAGTGTGCTGCCGTTAAAGTATCTTTGGCTCCGTGCCTGCTGGTGTCCATGCCGCACTCATGCTCCTTATCAGGTGTCAGATGTGGGTTTGGTGTCACTGAAGCTCAGTTAATTTCCATTCAGACTCCTGCTTTTTGAGCTTTATTGCATGAACCAAATAACAAAACAAACGCTCATCACTCTTTAATCTGGATTAAATGCAAATTATGTCTTAGTTTTTGTCATGTTCTTTGCATTTTTGCTAAATTGTGTTATGTTTATTAATTTAGCTTTCTCAGGTTGAGCGGAGGATCCACTGTATTAGCCTACAGCTTCTCCACCTCTCCTTTTATGCTGTTGTATAAATAAAAAATTTTAAAAATCAAGAGGCCATCTTGTGATGGGGTCACTCCAGCCATGATACAGAGATCCACGGCATAAGCCAGTGTCCACCAGGGGCGTAAAGTGGGGTGGACCACTGGCTTCCCTACTTCCTAATTATTTCTGCCATCCATGCTCAGCCCACACCACACCCATCTTCAAACAAGGTTTTCATTCTACACACCTGCAAAGTTTCATGACAGCATCTTTCACGGCTGCAATGCTACAGCACTGACAGAAGTCTGGCCACAGACAGACAGACAGACAGACAGATACATACACACACCTGCCAAAGTACTGAAAACGTCTTCTATGGTAGCTCCTGCCACAATCGGTGATTTCAGGACCACATTTTGCCATGTAAAGACATCGTTGAACTTTAAGCCCTGCGTCTATGATTTATGTTTGAGGTTAAGTTCACACCAGGTAAGAGCGAAACCTGTTTTTGGTTTTGGATGGCCATATACAGTAAAATACCAAAAAATAATATAGTTAAATATCTTGATCCTACTGAGGTGTGGCTCTGTGAGTGTTTTTTTTTTTTTTTGTCAGATGAGTGAATGACTAAAATTTAAAATAGTGATTTGACAGATTTGACATCTATGGCTTATTCATACAGATGTTTGAGCCAGAAGTTACTTTAAACTCCTGCATTTACCTGACAGGAGAAACATAAATGTCATCACAGCATCTTCGACGCCAAAAAGATGTAGCAGGATTTAGGTTCAAATTTCATTTCATGTTTTTCTTAAACTACATTTAAAAAAATGACAAATATTTCTACCTTGTGCCTTGAATAATGAGTCCTGCAAAAACCTTTAGCTCAAATGCATAAGAGTCAGAGGCAACACAAAGTTGGTTTCATCCATGTGTGTGAAAAAAAAATCACTGAAACACTGAACTAAAAAATGCGATAATTTTCAGGCTTTGTTGCTAATGCTAATGTAGCATAGCTGAAAGTGTCCCGTCCCTAACTGTGTGCAGAGTTTGGAAAGTCCCGACAACCGTGGGAATATGGGACATGAAAGCTTGTGTCTCAGCAGCGAAATAAGTGAATGAACCGTTCAGATGCAACTTCAGCTTCTGAACATTACTGGCAATTAGCTGCTGATAAGTGGACAGGAAAGGCAGCAGACAGCGTGTGAATGTCATGTCAGAGCTTGGATACAACACCGTGGTCTCAAGAGATGAGGATCAGGAGCAAAAGCAGTCACATGCTGACAACAGCAAACACGAGAGGCAGCGGAAATGTCAGTTATTAAAGGGGTTCTCAGATTTGGGCAGTTGTTGAATATGGATCCTTTGATTTGTTCAACCAAAAAATAACGTTCTTATATATGTTGGGGTGGGAGTCTCACAGCACCTCAAGATTCAATTACAAGTCAGAGGGCTGTCGTGCAATTATAAAACGATTTTCGATGCACATAGATGCAAGGAAATTTTTCAGTTTCTATACATGACTTGTTTTTCTCCGTGTTTGACTGCTTTTAAACTTTTTAGGTGCCCTTTTTCCTTCAACCTCATTGAAGCCAAAATGCTTCCATATCCAGTTCAGCCTCTTGTTAGGCTGTTGTGGGATACTTAAGATGGCCCAGTTTCAATTGTTTACACGCTGTAGCATTTCACCCGAAATAGCATACAAAAGAAAAAAAAAACACATAGGAGGTTTGAGCCGATATTAACTTGATTAGGTGTATTTCTGCAGTTTTGCTTAAATGTGAAAGACACTTTCAAAGATCTAACCCTGCAAACTGTACAAGGCATTGTTTAAAATAATAAATGCAGAACAGGATTAAGATGCATGGGTAAAAGCACATATTAAAAGATCAATCTCAAATTTTATGAATCGATATAACTTTTTTCAAATGAAGAGCGATTTGCATAAGATGAATCGGTTATTTTGACCCAGCCTGAATAAACAGCCGTGAGAGAGCAGGCAGAAGAGGAGCTGAGTGACTGAGCTGCACTCAACTCCACAAAAACATAAGATTAAATAAATCAATGCATGGGAAACACTGGGTATGATGCTCTTGCACATGCCCATGGTTGTCTGGTGGGAGGGGCTTAAGACAGAGTTGGGGGAGATACAGAAGGATGCTGTATATTCACATTCTGGCAGTTTTTTGGGGTTTTTTTTGCCTTTTCCAGATTTCTGCCTACCTCAGCATTGTTATCTTAAAAAAACAACAATTTGATTCATCTCTCTGATATCGCATTGATATTTCTGAGAGTTGGCTTGTTCTAAATGGTATGAAAATCAGGTTTGAGTTCAGGTTTTGTTTGAAAATGTGCCTCAGTCTAAACCATGTAAACACACACACTTCATTCAGGCTGGGACTATCGTGATCATTGGGAGGAATTTCTCCCTTTGATGTTTCTCCAAGGGTGACTATTTATACAGCCACCACTTGTTGTCTGGAAAGTGCAAGCCTCTGCTGCTCTGTCAATCCCCACTGTACACAAGCATATAAACACGGGCCGTGCTCACAGTGCTGCTCTCCTTATCGACAGGAACCCAAAGTTCCTCCAGTGGAAATGTCTTTGTTCCCCCCGGGCTTCCACACAATGAGCGCGACTCTCTGGAGTCAACTGAAGGCACTGCAAGCGAAGGCCTTCGCTCATTCCACACATAGCACAGCGAAGGAGCCGACCTTGGTGCGAAGCTATTAAAATTGTTCTGTGCCGAACACGCATATGTACAGTCACCTTGGAAAACAAAAACACACTCTTGCATGCAGCAAAACCTGTTTCAGTCATAGCTTCTGGCTTAAAAACAAAGGGCGATGGGTAGTAAAACACAAATTTCTGTACCGAAGACCAAAGGTACACTTTCCCTCTATCATCCAAGAGTATATCTAGAGTATGTTTCCTTTGATCGACCATATCATATCACATCCATCCATTGACCTTTGATCTCTGGAACTATTTGAGATTGTATTTCAGGCTGCAACTAAGGGTTATTTCCATTGTTGATTAATCTGCAGAGCATTTTCTCAAATAATCAATGAGTACTTTTGTCAATGAAATGCCAGAAAACAGTGAAAAATGCTCATTGCAGACCCCAAGTTGATATCTTCAAATTGTCATTGTCCAGATAATAATTTTAACATCAATATTACTGTAATATAACGATGTAATTTAATGTAGCACACCAGGTAGAGCAAACACCACATGTAAAAAAAGCTGTGTCCTTGTCAGCTGCCAGTTCGATTCTTACCCCCTGTCCAATGCTGCGTGTCATCCCCCCATCTCCCCTTTTCACATTATAGCCGTCCTAACAATAGAGGCAGTAAAAGCCCAAAAACTAAAGTTTTTTTTTTTTTTTTTAATAACTATATGGGAATTTTAACTCAATACCATGAATTAAATACCTCACAGTCAAGGTTCCTCGATCGATCCATTTTCTGTAATCGCTTATCCTCTTAACAGTCATGGGGGGGCTGAACAAATCCCTGATGATTTTGTGCGAGAGGCGGGATACACCCTGGACAGGCCACCAGACTATCAAAGGGCTGACACACAGGGTTAAACAGGTTCCTCCATCCTGACAAGACAAGAAGTGATCAGAACGGTGAGAATTATAATCTTATTTGTCAAACACCTTACAATAAGCCCTCATCATGAATTATTTATGATAATCTTAAAACCCATTCTCTCACATGGGACTAACATGAGAAACTGATCAAGGGCCGTCTGCTTTTGGACCAAGCCTTTACTGAAAAATATATCCATGTTGTGTTTAATAAAAATGTTTGGATTTGAATAGAGGAAGTACAATATTTAATACTGTTACATTGTTAAAAAGAACATTTTTTTATCATTTAGTAATTGATTTCAACTCATTCTGTTTTTTTATTTTATTACTCTATAAAGCACTTTGAATTGCCCTGTGTATGAAATGTGCTATACAAATAAAGCTGCCTTGCCTTGCCTTGACTGAACTTCATATCGTAGGCCACGTTGGGCTGTATGCAGATCTGGTTTGTGCATCTTTGCAGAGTGCCCTGGTTCCCTCATTAAAAGGCCTATTGGATTTTTCCGTTGGATTTTGGATCATTGAAGAAAAACTAAGCTCTGTGGTAAATACACTTTTCTGATTTTTGAAGTCTAAATGCAATCGCCAGAAGTAAAAAGCTAATGTTAGGCTATAAACCAACTATACCACAGTCACATGATTTAATGTCCCCACGGCAACAAGGCTGTAAAGTTTTGTGCAGCGCGGTGCGGCATGATGACGTTCTGTAGTCTCATTTAGCCACTTATTAGTAACCTTCTGTTTAAAGACACGTAAAAGCTTCAAAGTTCATGAGTGAGGTATTTACTAAAGCACTTTATGTGATGGAACAAAATATAAAATTGTCTTAAGCTTGTGTTAAACAAAGACCTTATTTGAGGCTTCTAACCAAAATCCTATTTTTAAAAAACCCATTGACTCTGAGAAAAGGGAAATGGAGGTGCTGAAATACTAACTTGTTCCCGGGTTTTGGGACTCGTTACTGGGGCACTTGATTTTGCAGTGTTTCAGTCTAGAAAAGTCATGTGACCAGGTGAAGAAGTCATGTGACCATATGTTGGAAAAGTCATGTGACCATGCAGTGTGACATCATCACACAATGTGACATTTCATTCTAGTGTCGGACCGTCATGACACTGTGTCGTCTCTACTCTAATTTCTTTATTCAAGGCAATAATCATTCACTGAGGAGACGAGATTTCAGATTTTCTCACCCAGACACACCTTTTTTTATCACTACATTGATCTAGTTCAGCCGGAACTTGTGAAAAACACAACTACTTTAAGACCAAAATGTACGGCTGAACTTAGCCAGACTCTTCTGAGAGACTGCATCAAAAAGCAGCTTTACAGAGCTCTTTTTTTGTGTATCCAAAGTCAGGATAGCACTGTTTTTCCTCACCATGATGCAGAGCCAGGACACCCCAGCTCAAGAGGTGCAGGACCTGAGAAAAGGTCTCCAGGACTCTGAAGAGCACAACTTAAAGCTGGCCTCAGAAAACACTGTCCTGAAGGAGCAGATTTCCACTGCAGGAGAAGAAAAAAAGAAACTCTTGAAGGCTCTACAGTCAGAGAGAGCCATCAGGAAACAGGCTCAGTCTGAAAAGAAAGCCACAGCCAGGGAAAAAGATGAACTGATCCTATCACTTCAGCTAAGTCTGAGTGAAGCCCAGAATGAGACCTTGTCAATTAAATTCCACTGGACTGCAGAGCTCAACCAGGTCACTGCACTCTGGAGAGAGGAGAAAAGGAGGCTCAAAGAGACCTGGGAGAAGGAGGCTAATAACATCAAACTTGCCTCAGAGCTAGATGCCAAGCGCAAAACCCTGCAAGAAGACTCTATCAGAAAGTTGAGCAAGGCTGTCTTGGAAAAGGACAATGTGATCAGCCAGTTAACAAGTGAAAAAAAGGCTCGTGAAGCAGAACTTTTGGAGGGTAAGGCCGAGCTGCAACAGAAGGATCAGATGAAGCATGAGCTGGCTGCAAAGGAGGAGAGCAGCAAAACTTCACCACATGGAGGACGAAATCAAGGTCCTGACAAAGGACAACACTGACCTCCAAGAGCTCGCCAAAAAGACTGACAAGGAGAAGGCGAAGATGAAAAAGGAGGCGGAGAAGGCAAGGAAGAAGGAAGAAAAGAGGCTGGAGAAGGAGAGGAAAAAGAAGGAGCTCTACATAGATGACACTGCTGTAAAGATCGTCACGAGCACCAAGTTCCTGGGGGTGCACATCACCAAAGACCTGACCTGGTCCCAGCACACATCCGCTCTCAACAAGAAAGCCCACCAGCGGCCGCACTTCCTGAGACAGCTGAGGAGAGCACCCCCAGTTTAACTGTCTGCTAACATCCAACTGCTGACCAGAAGCTTAAAGTCCACAGCAAAAACATCAACACTTCTGGCCTGAGACGAGCCAGGTCCTCCAAAATAAAAGCACCATTGGTCCCGCTTTGACTTATTTAATTATAACAATGCTTTTTAAATTTCATTATAAAAGTACTTTATTTGACTTTGTTATAACCGTATTTTATTAAAGGTTATTACAATAGTAATACAATATAACAACTTATATGACAGTAGCTACTTTAACTTTATTGTTATTGCAGTTAATTCAATAATTTTGTATGTTAGTTAACATTAGTTTAAAGGACGATTAAAAATATCAAGATATATATATTTATACATATATATATACATACACACACACACACACACACACACACATATATATATATATATATATATAGTGTATTTTGATACAGCCTTGAAACATCAAGTTATTATTTCAAAGCCATATGGCCCAGCCCTTTTAGCAACCAATATATTAATAATGGTTGATATATATGTTTACTCTAAGACAGACATTATAGATGTATCTACCATACAGCATCCATCTACCAGTTCATATCCATCTATCTATCTATCTATCTACAGTATCTATCTATCTCCTTTCTTTAGGGCACTGTAACTTCAGTTTCCTCTGCAGTATGACTAAACATTTTCTTCTGATACTGACAGATTCACCAAATCACGCTCTAGCGAATGTATAACCTCCTACATACAGTCTCAGCATGGAGGCAGACAAACGTGGACACAAACACACGCAGATGGATTTTCCCTAATGACTTGCCTCACGGCAGCAGTCAGCAGGAGCTCCACAGAGGATGAAATCCTGTTACAGCTGGCTTTTCATGATGCCTTTAACTGCATTACATTCCCCTCTAAAGTCTAGATCCAATTTCTCTATCAAACAAGGTAGCACACACAGCCACGCTGTGACAAGGCTGCCTGCCTTTAATGTCGTAAAAAACAAAGTATGTTTTTCTTCTCTCGGTATCTCCAGTGGCTGGGCTCTCTGGGTAGATGGGAAGAGGAACTCAGTCAGACAGACGGGGGTGGAAGGGGGAGCCGCGGGTGAGTGGATAACTCACTTGACTCTGGTGGATGTTTGTGTGTGAGTAGTGCTCATAATAATAGAAAGATGCCTGAAAATCTCCTGCACAAGTACATTTTGTTTGTCCTCTCCTTAATTAGCTTTTCAGGACTTGGCTTATGAGTGATAATAAGGATGTGCATTAGAAATAAATTAGGTTACAGATGAGGGTTCGGCCTATAATGAAGGGGTCAAAGGAGAAGAAAAACACTTGCTCGTGGACGGGTTTCTTAAATTTTGGTGGTGGCCGCCACCACTGATTTCCAGGCCGCCAACACTTAAAATGGTCAGTGTCGGCAAAACTATAGCAATATAACCATTCCACATCTTCATCTGTTTTTTTAAAATGCAATGACTGCAGTTGTGCAATAGCGCACTGCTGTGCCTGAGTATGTCCGCATCACAGACTGGAAGCAGAGGAATGAAATAAACTTAACCATTTCCTACACTCCAATAAACTTTAATTTTCCTCAGAGAAATTTCCTCCTGTCTGAAGAGCGTCGGTCAAGCGTTGTCCTGATAAATAAAAATAATAATTGTAATCGGTCTGTTAATATTGCTGCTCAGCCTCAAGAAACCGAAGGGTCCGACTGTAGAGAGGAGCAGCAGAGAGCAGCAGACGAGGAGGATTCAGTTGCAGTGTTATTAGGCAGCTATTAATGAAAAGACGACTTTTACATAATTTTAACACTAGAACAGCCATGACAGTCATTTCTCTTTCACCGTCTCTTTCAGCGCCCATAACTAGCTGAAAATGGCTCTTTAGAAAATGGATTAAAACAGCATTTTTATTGGGTAACAAACACATAAAATAATACTAATTTTAATAAAAAGTTCAACCGACTAATATTTCTGGTGACAGCTAGTGAGGGTTACAACGTTTTATTGACTATTCGACTAATTGCATGCATCCCTTTTCTGGACTGGTCGTCGGAGGACAAAAGATTTGTCTTCAAAGATCACCTATTTTATTCAGTGGTTTCCACCCATTTCTGCTGAATCAATTGTCGTTTGACACGCCTCAGCGATCAACAATTTGGCTCTCGGACTATTGGTTGGATTTCAAGGATGCATGTTTGGTTGACTGTCTTGAGGTTTGACCAGTTTTACAAGTTCCAATTTCCCAAATGCCTGCTGTAATAAATTGTAGTGACCTTGTTTCAGTGTTACTGGAGTATTATAATACATGTTGGGGATAAAACTGTCATTTTTACTGATACTGCCGTGACATAAGACTGAACTTTGCCTGTCTACAGCAAACACGTGAGTGACAGAAAACTTAAATTAGACAAATAAGAAGGTAGTTAGATGGGTTTTACCTCCACTACCTCCCTGAGAACAATATGTTAAGTATGTATTAAGTAAAACTGACGTAATGAACTAAAAGAAGAGGAAGGTGGAGGGGCAACAGAGGGTCACATTTCCCCTCCCCCCTGGTCCCAGCAGCAGGGAAACCGTCTGTCTGTTAGAAAGGCTGCAGCAGCATCGGCCACATGTTCCTCTGCAGGATAAAAGGCCTTCCTTATTAAGTCAGCCGTCACATCGGGCACCTTGCCAAGTAACACATCCATACACTTGCTATTCCCAGCTGTGCCCGCATATCACTCAATGCCAACGGCAATTTCCAGCATGACCTCACACAACCTCGATTGAGGGATTTTCTTCACAATATGATTCAACACAAATTTAGACTAATACATTTAAAAGAAAAGTCCAAAATTTTAAAGATCCATGCCTCTTTGATTACATAAATGAAGAACAATAGCTGCAACCAAATGCAACTTGGATCCGTAATAATCCCACAGAGTTTTAATGGATGAAAGAGACTACAGGTCTTAAAGAATGCAATCAATCATCTTTAGGTGGGATTCCCCCTTTAACATTCAATTATGCTTTCATTCAGGCATTGTAATTGAATGGATTGATTGAGTACAGATGGAGTTGACCCCTGGTCAGATACCTAAGGTCGCATCTGTCAAGTGTCAAGTTGAGAGAATTGATTAAAGTATTGAATGGGTCTCTGATTAATTGATTTTTTTCTTCTGGAGAGTGTCACTTTCACCATTTTCCATCAACACAGAGGAGAAATATAGGGTCTGACCTCCACAGTTGGTAACTGCCTTGCTCTCAGATCAGGAAATTTTAAATTACTAAGAGTGTTGTCAGTATCAGACTTCCAATAGCTTAAGGCAAGGTAGATTAAAGACTTTTTAAGCCTTTTTAATGCCATACGGAATTAAGTTTAAGTCCGATTTCTCATCAAGATTTAAGGACAATTTTATTTTGCCCAAATGTTTATTATAGCATAAAACATGAAATATATTATATATGTCAAATGTTAAAAAAAAAAAAAAAAACCTTTTAGAGTGGAACACATAGAAGATAATGAACATAAAATATTATCATAGAGGTATTTCTTTGGTTTACCAACACAAGTGGGAAATATCTGGGTTTTCTGTACAGTTTTTTGTTTCTCAGTCTGATGCCAAATTCCACCGCTCCGATTCCCATCATAATGAGTTTAAGAAAAGGAATTTATTAAATTATTTAACAAAAAAAAAAAGATGTTACCAATTATTTTGAGATTTTACAATGCGACATCAGAAAAAAAAAAAGATTTATAAAATCCTACTTCCCATGTCTGAGCATGATTTTTAAGACCTTTAAAAGTCTAATTTAAGTCAATTTAATACCAATTACGGCCTTATTTTTAGATACATGAATTCAATGCTATTTAAGACTTTTTGGGGATCTGCAGGAACCCTGCAGTATATTTAATTCGCACTGTGTCTTCTATCCTGTAACATGCGAACAAAAAGGTAGAAAAAATGTCTTTTCATGTAAATGTTTGAGATGCAATCAAAGCAACAGAAGAGAGTTTCAGTGTGTTAAATGTGCTCAATCACTTTCTCTCCAGCATTATTGTTCAAACATATTGGGCTCACCTGTACTTGACATGGCTCAAGGCAACATATTTCCGTGACATGCCCAAACCAACCGAGGAATGTGTGATATTACTTTCATTATGTCCTCGCTCATTGTGGACCAGGTGAGTCAAGGCTGAGTCACACAGGAGTGGTAGCAATATAAAAATGAGGCTAAAATGATTAAATGTAAAGTAGACACTTATCTTTAGAAAATATTTGTACTTTTCCATTTCATTAAACCTAACCCACACTACCATTAACACTATGATGAACGGATGAAAGCAAAACCATCACTCAAGGCCAACTTACTCACTTGTACTTCATCAGCAGAGGAAATTTTTGATTAAAAATTATAGATGTTAAATTTTCATGAGCACGTCAGTGACTTTTCATCCATCTTGGTTTAAAAGTTGAGGTTCAAAGTTCATTTTTGACCTTGGAAACATCCGTTAAGAAAACAACCTCACCACATGGTCCATTTAGTGGTGATTATGGAGCTTTTCTGTGCATTTTTCGCAATTTCTAACATTCTACGAAAGGAATGATTAATTTATTAATTGACAAAATTTGGCAGATTGATCAGTAATGGAATTAATTCTGCATTTATGAGACAGCTGACACTAAGAGAAAAGGATGCCATCATGGGACATCAAATATATATCAAATATTAAACATCTGTCTAAATCAAAACTGCAATGACTTATGCTCTCAGCGTCCACCTACATATGCGTCAATCATCAAACAAGATGCAACAACTTCCCAGCACACCCAGTATTTAAAGAGCATTCTTATAACTGCTTCATCTTACGCAATATACAGGTATGTTTCTGAATGGGCTGTGAGGATATTAAGATATATGCCCATTAACATTATTACACTGATATTATCACATAAGGGCTTTCTCCTTGGGTGTTTCCAGTTAGTTGAAATCAAATACATATTCAGTTAAAATACTGCAGGATTTTTCCCTTGAAACAGTAATTTTATTTTACACGGTGGTAAGTTTAAGTGTAACCTACTTCTCCCACCACTGTGCACAGCTAATAAACACTTCTGCTTCTCAGGACACATATTTCCAAACACTGTAAATCAACACCTGAAAACATCATAATGGGCATGCCAAACCACATCTATATCGTCAGCTGCTACGTGAAATCATTTCACAAGAAATGCAGTAAGGTTATAACAATACTGCCCACAGGGAATAAAAGTACTGTCAGGAGTCGCTGAGACAGGAGCGCCACTACCATAGAAACACCTCAACAGTCAGCAGCATGGTTAGCTTACATAACTTCTAACACCAAGCCCTTAAACAAGACTGAACACAGCCAAAACACTGACTTATAACATTAATGTTAGCACAAGCAGTGTGTACTTACAGCTGGCGGAGTGGAGCTGTGATCATCGGCATCTCGGTAGAAATCCAAAGAGAAGAAACAGACGGAGCAAATTAAGCTAGCTAAATTTAGCTAGTTTAGCATTAGCACGATTATTTTCACCACAAAGCCGTCATACTTCATAAGACTGTTAGCAGGCTAGTTCGACATTAATATTATAACGTTAGATAAAAATTAGCAGCAACTTTTTACAGCTATATAACAGCTAAACCTTCTAATAATTATCGTAGTGCACCTGCAGAGTGGGCAGGGCTCCGCAGGTTAAACATCAACACGCCACCATATTTAAAAAGGGTGCGCTTCATTTCTGCAGCAGCCGGGGGTCACGTGATGTGGTGGAGGAGTACACGCGTATTTCACTTTAATACCACAAATACTGTGATACATGATAAAGCCCTGCTTTCAAAACCATGCGTTCAACGCATCAAAAGTTTAAAAAAAAAAAGCAAAAAAAAAAACCATGAAAATAAAAATATATCTTATTTTAAATAAAAATATATTTTATTTTCATATTATTTCTGTCAGTATTCCTTATGCAGAACGGCCAATTTCAGAATAGGCACTGGATCAGAATTAGCTAGTAGTGGTAGTAGACTTGTAGTAATAGGCTAGTAGTAGTAATAGTTGTAGTAGTAGTAGTAGACTTGTAGTAGTAATTTACTTTGGTGCTTATTAACAATACACATTAAACAGAATAAATAAAACTATGGCATTATATTTAAAGGGTAAAAATACAACATTACTACTGGTAATGCTGGTAAAGGTGGGGCATTTTTATTTATTTACGTAATAATCAGCAAATTAACTAAAAGCTGCCAAATAAATGAAGCAGTGTAAAATCGTTTTCAAAGTGTAGCGGAGTAGAAGTATATAGGACGCACTGAATGGAAATACTCAAGTACAAGTACCTCAAAATTGCACTTAAGTGCAGTACCTGAGTAAATTCTCTTACTTACTTTTTTTTTTTTTTTTCTCATTGTTTTTATTGCAGTTTTTACATATTAATACAGAACAATGACATTAACAGACACACAAAAAATGAAGAATGGGAATGAAAATTAATTAATTAATTTAAAAAAAAAAAAAAATAAATAAATAAATAAAATTAATTAATTAAATAAATAAATAAAATAAAATAAAGTTAAATTAAATTAAGTTAAATAAAATAAAATAATAATAATGCAGTACAGCTCTGACTTGCGGAGATAGTGCATGCAAAATTTATAGGAGTTAGTGGATTCCACATTATGAAAGTTATTTCAGTTGTACAGGATTCCTTTGAGAAGGGTGGAGGAAAGGTCATGCCCGACATAGTCCAAGTATCTCTTACTTACTTTTTAACACTGTTTAATTGTGAGAGTACAAAGTTCTTTACTCTGAATATTTTTTATTCTTGAGATAATACTAATTATACTAATACTACTCTCAAGGACATCATACACTGTATATGCTTAAGTGTAGAACACAGAAACACAGATATTGGTGCCAGCAAACTCAAATTTTGAGTTATCAACAGAGAACAGAAAACGGTGTATCCATGTACCTCTTTGTATATGTTCAGTGGTTTTAATTTTGTTGTACTGCACATGCTGTAACCTGCTTCAGAGTAGCTCCTGAGGGTGTTTTACACCCCCTGATGTCACTCATGCTGGGAGAGGTGCAAATTGACCTTGCATATCATTGTACAGGGTGTTGGGTTGCGCTGCACACTGTCACTTGAGCGTGTACAAACAGACATGCATGGAATATGCAGAGGGAAACATAGGAAGGAAACACGATGAAATCTCAAAAAAGCACAGTGTTGAGCACACTATTTTTCCATCTGTCTGTTTATGTAAACACAGGCCATAGCGTAAATGTGTGTGTGTGTTTGTGTGTGTGTGTGTGCATTATATATGTGCAGGATATATGAGGTCATGCTTTGTTTTCCCCCACCAGCTGCTCAAGGCTAGATTCTTATAGAGATATCCAAATGTCTGATTAGTACACATACATGTCATCATGTCACCATAGAATATGTAAGCATGTGTGCAAGATACATATGTGTGTTTCAACCTCAACAAGTGCTCCTAGCTGTGGTATGGAAATAGATGCAGATTCACAGTTTGTTCACCTCCCTATGACCTTTGACTTTACCTTCTGCCCGACAAAATCCAATGTGTGTTTTGAATGACTTCCATAGCTGCAAACTCTGTTACAGCAAAGAGAGAATAAAAAGGGCCAGTCAGTTAATGCTGACATGTCCCTTTCAGATTCTGATGTGTGAGCAAACATTAGATTATAAGAGAAAAAATGTGAGCATGCTTTAGTAGGTGAATAGCTAAGCAGCCTGTATACAATGCTGAAACACAGATTTTTTTCATGGGTTTTACCTTTTTTTTAATGAACACTGAAGGAATTACAACCAGAAATAGAAGTATATTTTTGTCCTGTAACACATTTTAGAGTATATTATTAAAATAATTATGAATATAGTTTTAGGATATGTTTCCCAGTATTTGTAACCCCCACCTAACCCCACCTGCTTTTTTTTCTTCAATTTAAATTTAAATTTTTCACTTTTTACTCATTACTTGCAATTTGTGTGTCCCTTTTTGCCAAGTTATTGTCTTTTCCCCATGATTTCAAATCAATTTGCTCAGGTTTAAAAGGCGTCGAACGCAGCACAAGAAAACTGTTGCTGATCCAGGTTCAAAGGGTTAATAAATAATGTTATTTTCACAATTTTCCATTAAACAGGATGTCACCTGTACATTTTCCACATCGAGTGCAGTTAAAATTAAAGATATTAATTTCTTGTTTAATATTTGACAATTGTAACTGATTATTTATTGCATATCCTGTAACGGGGTGTGGTAGGAAGCAACTGCAGCACAACAGAGCAGGTGAGTAGTTGGTAACGACCTTTATTTAATCTTTTGGCAGGTTGAATGGAGCAAACGTGAGTATAATCAGGTTGCAGGTAAGTAGAGACAGTTATCAGGTCTGAGGTGGAGCAGAGTTCATACAGAGACTGGGGTGAGCTCACTTTTACAGGTGATAGTTTAGAGTACGAGTGGGGAAATTGTGAATGTGGAGCGGACTGGCAGGTGAATGTATTAGATAAGTTGCAGAAACACTTACAGCACGGAGCTTGTGGAAAAAGTGCAGACTCCAGAGAGGGGCAGGCAAGGCATGTGGTCAAGGAGGGAGCAGATTTGGTGTCGGGCAGGCAGGCAGCGGAGCAGACGAATCCAGTAGGAGCAGGAAGCGGGATCAACTGGGACAGGCGGGTAATCCATGTACCAACAGAACAATAAACACCAGCGGCACTCACACTGAGGAGATTATTCAGTTGGCGGGAGGCTCTGAAGACGGCCGGAAGAGTGACGATCTTTCTCGACAGAGCTGAAGCAGAACACCGCACAGCCACAGGCAGATGAGAACCAGGAAGTGCACAGACAAAACTCGTGGTCGGAGACCAAAGGCTGTTTACCAGGGCAGAGATGAGGAGAGGTGGTCAGAGGCGAGACAAGTCGAAACCAGGAAAACAGTCCGAGAGTGAGAGCTAGAAGGTCAGGCATGGAAGCGAAGACAATCTGGAAAGCAGACTGTGACATATTCTGTAACTTCTCTTAGTGTAACTGGCAAGTTTACCCACACAAAACATTTAAGTTTCCTCTCAACGCGTTTGTTTATTTAGCCACACACGCACACACACACACACACACACTGAACAGTTGTTCAAGAAAAGCTGGTATGGCACTGTAAGATTCTCAGTTGCTCATCCCCCTCCCCTCTGCCAAACTGGTGCCCACCTGCCCCCCACCTCTTGGTGCAGAGGGTACGTGTGAGGATTACTGCAGTGGCAAGGCAGACCTGCAGCGCCAGCCAACACACACACAGACACAGTCAGAACACTGTGGCTTGTTTCCCTGCATCACTCAGCCCACAGTGCCAGCTGCAGCCCGCTGCCCACCAGCACGTGCCCGCTTGGTGGGCTGTGTTTGGTTTATGACTATGTGTGTGTGTGTGTGTGTTTAAAGCGACGGAGGGCTTAGCCTAAAATCCTGTCACCCAGCTGCTTCCACTGTCATATGGTCCCAAAGACCCACATCAACAGATGTACAGAGCAGCGACACAGAGCACAATGTACCATCTCACAGTCCGTCAGTGTGCCGCAGTCTGCCTGTGTGTACAGAAGGTGTGTGCACGAAAGACACGTTGCAGTCTTCTCAACTTTAAACAGTCAAATAAATGAAACCAGCATGTCCTCCACATTTTGGCTGTTCCCCCTGCTTGTGAATGCTTTCGACCATTTTGAGCTGAGTGTAGTACTACGTGTTTACAAATGCAGAGTACCGAGATGTCCTTGGCTGTTGTAAGGAGCCACTTTTGGAATCTGGTGTCAGTTTACTGATGCAGTCTGGGATCAGTGTGTGTGTGTGTGAGTGTGTGTGTGTGTGACTGTGGCAAGTTGGCATCACATGTCTACTTTGTACCCAGCAATGCCCTGCAAATGAACTGTTGAATGTTTAATGAGACATAAAAGAGGAATTAAAAGTGCTGCACCAATACTTCCCCTAAAACTACTAAAATATTACTTTACCTGATCAATGCAGTTAAAAAATGGTTACAGCCTATTATAAATTATATGTGAGCAAAAACTTCACATGCAAAAATAAAAATGTTATTACCTTCACCTGAACATTTTCTTTTGCCTGCTATGTTTTGCACATATGGCAATGCGGCACCTCGTGTACCACTTTAAGGGGGCGTTCACATTCAATTTCCCAGTGGCGATCTCATTTCTCCGATTATTCTGACACCACATGATTGTTTGATAATTTATGTCATTATTGACTGTTGGTTGAGTCACATTGTGGGTAATGTAGGCAGGTTTTGACTATAGGAAGAACAATGTGTGGGAGGAAAAGGACAGTATTTTGGGCTCTGCTGCATTGATTCTGATCTTTTAACTGTTCACTGTGAGACCATCAGTCTTAAGATTTCCCGTCATGTAACAAAGGGGCCTGCCTAAACCATGAAAGAACGGCTCTAGAACAAAAGTATACAAAACTTTGGCTGTATAGTCAAAATAATTGATATCAGTATAGCTAATTAGAATATGGAAAACAGTTTATGTAGATTTCTGACTACTGTAACCTTAGGTTTGATAGTGTGACAGTCCAACCATTTAATTGCATGTTGAAAACAGACCAACAAATGCTACAAATTCAATACTATCGCTGCAAATAGTCAGGGACTGGGCCTCAATCCTAACCATGGGTTACCACCTACATCCATACACAGCTGAAAGCACTGAAAATAAATTCTGACAAAACAAATTTCAGCAGACACAAAAACAATACTCTGTTATCATAGTTGTTAATATCCTTTTATAGGATCAGATGATGCTCGGACTACAGGACCAAACCCTTCTCAAAGTGAATTTACAGTAATCCATATATTAATACATTCGCAAACATTATCATCTCCGCTCCCCTCTCCCTCTGCATCTCCATCACTTTCACAAAACTGTGTAAGTCGATACGGCCTTTCCGACAAGGGATAGTCCTATTAGCGCCAGCCAGGGCACCCATGGGAACCAGGAGGAAAAATGTCCCACCCTACCACCGCTCCACCCGGCATCATAACATTACTCATGAAACATTCACATCTTTATGTGGCCAGGACGATCACGCCAGCCTCTCATTGGCGGAGACCAGATCGGCCCAGAACAGGAGATGAGGTTCTATTGGTGTTGTGGGAGTGAGAGTGATGGCAGGATGGCGAGGAGGCTGGTGATCGATCCATCGTCCTCAGTCCACACAGACGAGGGCAAGGGCAAGGACGGCAGGGTTTCAGAAGATTGTTATTCTTGTGCGTATGGCAACAGCTACAGAATGAGAGTTTATCTTGAGGTTATTTGATGTGTAGATACAAATAAGTTTAGATACGAGTCAACATCATCAACACATTTGAAATTGAGGTATTAAGCTGAGTAGAGCTAAACTGACCTTTACCCACCTAATGCTGTGGTATCTAGCCACAGCTTCGGTTCCATTTGTCTATGGTTAAAATATGTCTCCAATGTCTCTGCGACCACACAGTCACTATTGAAGCTTTCACATCAATAGTACAGAAAGTACTTTTTACTGAAGAACTATTCTTATGAAGACAGAGATATACTTTTTTGTCACTTGGATAAGGTGACCCGTTAAAACAATTTAGATATTTTTTTGTTAACACTACACTAAAGAGTATTTGAAATATAAAATGTCACCTCAGTAGCAGTGACTTGTTGTGGATTGAATTGTTGTGGCAAATTTGTTATCAAGCAGTTGTGTACTTACACATCTAGCAGACATGGATTAATATAAGCAATCATCTGAAGAAGTGATTCTGACCTCCTGACAGATGTCGAGTCCAATATTACCAATATTACTCTGCTTTTAGCTCTGTTTTTGGTCTCCACCAACTCTTGAGGGAAATGATTGCTCTTAATCTGCTAAATGCTGGGTTTTTTGTGAGTGTCGGGGTTGGCAGGCAAAGTAGGCAGCCTGCACGCTGTTTGATGTTGGGCAGGTAGTGTAGAGTAGGTTTATCTCTGAGGTTCATGAGAGAAATACGTGTAGGCCAGTAAACGTCAGTTAAGTTGTTGGCCTTACAACTGAAAGGCACTGACAGACACTAAAACACCATTTTGAACTGCAGAGTCAGGTAATAATTCTCTATGGGTTCTTCACTATTAGCAACTTATATTAGACTATCAATTGATCAATTGTGTGTATAAAAGTTTTGATTACTGCAGCTTTAGGGCGTGATGACATGATATTTAGCTGACTAACTGCAATCATTTGATGGGATGGTTTCAATATGTATCATGATACACAATTTTGTTATGCAAATTAACACTACAGAGCAATTACTACATCAGATTGATTTAGGAAGCTTGACTAAAATGTGACTTTCTACTTCCAAAAGGTTAGTTTTAAGTGAACATAGTGGATTAGAGGAATGCTTGACCTGCAGTATGACTGTCTGTATATTAGTTACTCACCTCGTTTCCCCGAATCTGTGAAGAAAAGTGTTTTGTTTGCACGCCTCCGCAGTGAACGAAGAATGCAAAAAAGGTGATCATTCTTTTTCAGCTGAAGTCATGGGGGGATGTCTGTAACAACAGTCTCATTTATCTAGTCATATGCTCAGTGCTTCTCAAAGACATACCTTTTCACTTACGATGTGATATGAACACACCTCACTCATGCATAGAATTAGAAGACGTGTGTTCAGGCACGTTCAGGACACACTACTTGTAGATGGAAGTGTTATATATTGTAACGATTTAGGCAAAAATGCATTTGTTTGGGAAGCACTGAGCATACAACTAGATAAATGTGACTTGAATTCTACTGCACGAGTTGTGTGAGAGATTGTAAAAGAATGTTTTTGCTGTTAAACTCAGCCATCATTTAGTTCAATTCATGCAGAATGTCTGCCTTTTTTGGATTATTCATTTACCATGGAGACATGCAAGATACTATCTTACAAAGGATAATTTGGCAACTGAGGTATTCTTGTTTTGTCAAATATTTTTTCCATAAATTAAATCTTTAAATCTGGATGTAAGCTTCTAAAAGTCGTGAACATCTACAGGACAGTGCCAACTGAACTCCATCTGCTGCTGAAGGCCATCTGATATGGTCAAAAGTTCCAATATAAGTCAGTGGACCTTTAGTTCAAAGTGTTTTGTGAATTCGTTTTTTTTTTTCCTCCCTGTGTCAACATGTTTTTGCATGGATGGATGTCTGGCACACCAGCAAGTGTTTTCAGTGTCGTGTACAGCAAACCAAATATTAAAAGCGTGATCAAGATGTGTCAAAACTGCTTTAATAAATAACTGGGATGATTATTTAGAACAATGAAACATCGGCTAAAAGAATGAAAACTTCTGTATAAAATTAACTTATGTTCCTTGTAGAATAAAATGTATACAATATGCATATTCAGCTTTTAACACCAGCAGTGATGCATCTTTAATTCTTTATTTTGCTGTGTCCCATTTACAGAAAAAAGAAAGCCGTTTTGAGACAGTGACATGATATGAAAAAGGGGTCATTCTGAGCTGAGTTGGTAACTTAAAAAAAACCCAAAACATCTGCATGGTAGCAAAAACATCTGCAAATATTGTTCCCTTCATTAAAGCCTTTAAACCAAACATGAAGCTTATGCATGATGTCCACATTTGACCTACTGACATCCACATTCATGACGCTCAACAGAGTCATGGTGGACTGTTTTTTTTTTCCATCTTCATCAAGTGTTTTATTCCAGAAATCTCCATGACACAGCAAAGCGAGACAAGGAGAGCACTTTTCAGGCGAATAAAACACGCCACTTTACATCACACAATGTTTGAAAGAGTTCCTTAATAGTGAAAACAAACCAACAACACAAAAAGATGACCATTGATACACAAATAATGCTTTACATTAAGGCACCTAAAAGAGCAGGGTTTGTGATGGGTTTAGAAATGGTTTGAGGAATTTATTAAGGCTGTAATATATAACACGGCCTGCCAAAAAAGCTACTGCAGAATTTTCTTTGAACCAAATCCTGATCAAATAACAAAAATCAGTCATACCTCTAACAGGGAGAAAGTTTAAAATGACAACTCTCTCAATGTAGTGTGAACTGGATTAAAAAAAACAACAAAAAAACTGTTGACTCATGCTGCATTCACATGAGATCAGACAGATAGATGGGACTACGACGGCATGGCAGAACGGTAAAACGCAACATGCACGATATCCATGTTTCCTTGTGTTGCGATACGTTGCAATGGTGATGACATATTGTTTACATAGAAGTGTATACAATCAATTAAATAGAAATAATTTTGTGTTTATCATTTGATGTAATTTTTCGAGTAATGTTCACTATTTGTCTAGATCACCCATCAAGTTATAAATCCAGTCGTGGACAATGGCAAAAAGTTGCAATTTCTGTTTTGAAACAGTAATGCTGTCTACGGTTTCTATCAACGGTATTCTCTATCGGCCTCGCCTAGTTTTACTGTTCTGCTCTGGTCCCCTAAAATGATATTTTTGCGGTCTCCCCGATTCCATTTGAACGCAGCGAAGACCAAAAGGCAAATTTTTTTCATGCATGTAGAGGAATTACAGTGAAAGGAAATTTAAAGATTAAGATCAGATCTTGTAATGTTGGACTAAATATAGCCAAAAAAGACAGTCTTTTTTCATAAAAAAATTGTAGATGGAAGTAGCAATCTTTTGGCCATCTATTTTATGGTGCAGGTATAATTTTGAAGTTGGAAGCATCGCTATTTTATCATAACTAAAAAGCACTGCAGATATAGCCACAGCTGTTGGTGTGATAAACCATTTATAAACCCTTCAGAAACTCCTTCATAGGTGGTACCTCATTGTAAAGGTTCTTAACTGTGGGACTCTGGATATGAAGTGTTATAAAACGTGCCTATTTTGACTGGCATAAATAAAAGGAATGGCATTGTAAAAAAAATAAAAATAATATTAATCATAATAATAACAATAATAATAATAATAAAAATGTGTGACTTGTCTTTAAGTTACTTATTTCAAATATACACAGCGACTCCTTTAGTATTTACACATATGTACAGAGTATTCATTTCTGTTTTGATCAAATACCTTGAATGGCGTTGCTGTGAAATTGAACTCTCTCGATGTACACTTATATCCCTTTGAGATTTGAGAATAAGGAGGTCAAACTGGGCAGCGCGACTTGGAGAGCCTCGATGCAGCTCTTAGAAAGGCACTTGCTACCAACTCAAATACTGCAAAAAATCCTCAACCAGAGCTTTCAGCCAAGACAACTGAGAGACAGGAGAAAAATAAATGGAAGGCCACATAGTAGGCACTGGGGTTTCTGTCCCCTCTCCCCTCCAGGCCAAGTGTTTTGGTAAGGCTGGCGCACGACGGCCACAGGTGGATCGGTGGGCAAAGCCGGAAAGAGACAGAGTAAAGGGAGGGTTTCCTCTGTTACTGTGGCTACAACAGTCCGTTTCCCTAAAAACCCTTACTGTCCCTTAATGTGTATCTGCCCCCCCCACAGACGCATAACAGGAGCCCGCTGACAACTTAACGAAATCATAATCATCTGTAAACACAAAAAACATCTTTATACAGGTTGTTTTTTTCTCCTTTTCAATGATTTATCATCTCATAAATGGTACAATCCCATAAACAAAAACTGGAGAAGGCTTCTTTTGCCTCCTGAAAAAATTGTTACATTTCAGCTCCTTCTGTACATAATTAAAGAAAAAATTAAGTGAACAGAAGCAAAAAAGGATGTTCACTGTGCTCTAGCCTCCTGAATCAAAAATCATTTCAGGTGACAGTGACAAAAACATGAAAACAAAGCAAAGAACGGCTTATTAAAATACAAAGCCTTTTTTCTTCCCAAAAGTAGTCCAAAAATAAGAGTAGTCGCTGCCTTGCAGCTTCTCTCGCTTCCACATCGCAAGTCCTTTGTTTAAATTTCTTATACACAATGGTCTCTGAGGTCTTTTTGACCAGTCAAGGCGGCACTGACATTTTTCCAGCGGTTGTCTTTGGGGCTGTAGCCTGGGGTCCGGTGGGGCGCTTTGAGGGGTGAGCTGGAGCTGTGCATGGTACAGATCACTCCCCCACTGGACTGCACTGCAGTCTTAGAGTACTTATAAACCGGCTGCTTTCCCGCCTCTGCTCCTCCACACTCCTCCTCGAGCTCAAGCTCGCCTTCCGTTTCCTCCTCCTCCTCTCCCTCATCACACGTCCGATAGGAGGGGCCCATGAGCTTTTTGCGCTCCTGCTCGGCGTCCCTGTTGCTCTCTTTCAGCTGCTGCTGCTGCTGCTGTGGACGTCCCACAACAAGCCGAAGTGGCTGCCACTGGTTGTTCACGCTGTCGGTGGTGGATGAGCGAGCGTTTCTCTCACGCTCTTTTCTCCGTTTACGTGTCCACCAAACACATACAATGATGCAGAAGAGGCAGAGCAAGCCGAGGATCACGCACAGGAGAGGCACCAGGTAATCTGTTGACATCAAGATGTACAAGGAAGGAAATAAAGGACAGAGAAATCAGGAAAAGTAGTGAGAAGTGACAAAAGGAACTAAATAGGAACAACAACAAACCCTTGCTGGACACCTTTGTTAATTATTACTCACCCACTGAGGGGGTCATGACCTGTGTTTCCACTTTGACCTCGATGACCGCCAGCATTACAGTGCTGTTGTGCCGCTTGGACAAGGTGCCCACTATGGCGCTGGCTGCCTCCTGGATCAGACTGTGGTCTGGTAGATCCTCCGGCTGGAAAGACTGAGAACCGAACCGGACAGCAGGGATTTAATGAGACATAACAGCTGAGAGCAAGCATCAAGTTGTGACCACACATCTGAAAAATGTACAGGGTTAATTTGTCATTCTTTAATACAGGGTTGAACCATGTGATGCAGGCTGTGACTCCTCCATGCTAGTCGCACATAGAAGATATACACAATCATTTAAATGAAATAAAATAAACAATATAGCTATACTTAATAAATAAATCACATCTTATTCACCCTAATGTGCTATATCTGAGATTCTATACACCCCTTGTCCTTACCACTTCGCCATTAACCCTATATTTTGCATGTTCTCGTCTTGGGGTACACTGTTCCAATTCTCATTGGGACAGACGATTAGGGCAAAGTGTGAGGGCCACATGGCCCTCAAAATGGAGTATTTTTCAGAGAGGCACACTTCAAACCACGTGCTATGAAAATACAGTATATGGTTATAAGACTGCACAAGCAACAGAGGTAACACACGTACTTTCTTCATTAATTAAGATTTAAAAATTACGCTAACCTTTGTTTTATCTTACCTTAATGTAATTTCAAAGTGATAATGTCTGAGGGATATGGGTTAAAAAACAACAACAACAACAACAACAACACAAAAAAAAACGGTATTGTGCCTAAATAGCCAAACAGACAAAAACACAAAGGAGGAAAACACACACATGTAAGTGATATCAATCTTTTCATCTAACTATTGGCAAGACGGAGCACAAGTACATTTAAAACATTTCCAAGCTATTCCTTTAACTTTACTTAAGATTCTGCTGCCTATAATGGCGAAATTTGTCACTTTGACCCAATTTTTTTTTAAATGCAACACCTTGTGTGAGCAGTTTTAGCCAAAAAGTAGCTCTGAAAAGAAGCTCTAGATGTTAATATCCCAACCAACTCAAAATGCGCCAGCAAAGGAACCAGTGACCATCAACATTTTGCTTCTCAGCTGAAAGTAGGTTGTTTTAATACCACTGTACATAGAGCAGAGTGAACAGGAGAGTATAGTAGACAGCTTCCTCTGCCAAGAATGGGATATCATACAAACTTGGATCGTTTACTTACTATGGCCACCTCGACAGCATCCGGATTCGATTGAGAGAGGTCACACAGCAGGAGAAGGGCGTGATCTTTAGCCAAGCTTCGGGTGTCAGGAAGATACCTCAGCTCGTAGCAGATGTTCTCCACTGTTGTTCCCTGAATATGTGCACACACAGACTGATCAGCAACAATACAACGATACAAAAACCCACTGCTGGAAAATAAGTCGGAGACTGCAACAACAAAAATGTGTGAAGAGATGACTCACTGTTGGTACTTTGTCTCTGTTGAAAACAAGTGTGATGCGGCCACAGCTGTTGTCCAAATGCCTGGTGTTTGGCTGGCACTTGGTGGTTGCTTGTGGAGGTGATGGTCCAGCCATGGAGCAAACTCCCCACTGGTGGCAGGGTGGGGAGAAGCACGTGAGGTAGCTGTGCTCCAGACACTCCCGTCCACCCGGGCAGGACTGCTGTTTCTGGTCCTGGCCTGAAGACTGAAGGCGGCAGGGACGACGACCACACAGCACCTAATGGCACGGGGTCATAACTTCAGTAAATAACGTAAATACACAGTCTCACACTGCGTTGTCATTTATGGCGTATGTTTACATTTTAAAACATTTTGCTCCAGAAACGACAGTTAATGAACTGTTACTTCATGACTGATTAATTAACTGAGTTAACGTATTAGCTCTGATCTTATTTACGATCACAGCACAAACGGTTTTCAAGTTAAGAAGGGCTGCGTTACCTTTGTACACTCCACTTTGCCATTGATGCAATGGCAGCTGTTGCACTCTTCCTCCCAGCGGCTGCCGTGGGGAAACTGCAGCCCAGCATAGCGGCAAGTCTTCCCAATACCTATAACTACAGACAGAGAGAAAGAGACACGTTGAACTTCTGTGGCAGGAAGTCTGACATGAGAGTTACTAAATTAATGAATGTTTGAAAATGTTTCTTACATTCTGTATTAATAAGACAAAGAGTACAAACTTTGACTACATAAACTATGACTGAGGAGTGGGTGTGACTCAAGTGAGCAGAGAATAGACGCATTTACACTCTTGGCATCGGACTCCTGCTCTACCGAGCGGACAGATACAGCGGAAGCCGTTGATCTCGTCCACACAGGTGGCACCATAGGCACACGGTGAAGACTGGCACTCGTTTATGTCTGTCAAAGGAAGAGGAGCATCGAGTTTAATTTGGACAACAGGCCCTGGATACCTACTTTTCTTAGTTAGAGTGACACCTAGTTGATTTTCAACTAGGTCTGTACCATTGTGGTGTAGGGAGTCTCTACAGAAGTGCACCTCCCCCCCAAAAAAATCACTGGAAACCGCCACCATTGTCACCCAGATTCCACATGAACACAGTCTGGATGAGAATTCTCAAATTCAAGCCTGACAGAAAAGGTGAACGTTATCCGGCCAAAACAAAAGAGCGGAGAAGAAGAATTTCAGGGTCACTGGGTAATTTGTCTTCTGTGTGTGTTTGTGTGACTGTGTGAGTATGGAGGAGGGACGACCTCTGACCCCTGAGGCGTTAAAGGGCCGAGAATAAGGGAGAGGGCGGCGTCCCGGTCTTACATTTAGGTGTCAATGTGTCCATCTCGTCCTTGTCCCTGCTTTTCATCGCTCCACCTCTCCATCCTCTTAATCATACTAGTTGCCATAGCTGTTTGGGTCATCTGAATGAATGTCTTGATTTGAATAATTTAGTTGGGTTTTTTTTTATATTTTATATTTGCTCTGCATAAAAAGGCATGTGAAGTAACCTCATGTCATTACTTACTGATTCGGCAGTCCGGTCCAGCAAAACCGGGAGCGCACTCACACCGAAACCAGTTGACTCCGTCCACACAGATACCGCCATTGTAACTGAGGAGAGGAAAGAAATAAAAAGCGATTAGATGAGGCTGTACAAGAGCCACATCCTTTCCAGCTGCAACAAAGCACCTCATTTTTGTGTGTGTGTGTGTGTGTGTGTGTGGGGGGGGTCACAAGGCTCAATTCAACTCATCAATACAAGCCTCCACCTTTCAGATGCTAATTGGTGTGTCCAGTCCCTCCCCTCCCCTCCTCTCATCATGCTTCTCCTCCTCAAAGCCCAGCTTCCCCCACCTTCAGGTCGCACGGGAAGAATGAACACGTACGCCCTCCCCGCCACTCCACCCCCCACCTGCATTCACCATGGGGTAGGTGGGACTCTTGTGCCCCCCCCCCCACATAAACCTCTCTCCCCATTTCTCTCTGTTCTATTCAATAACCGAGCCCCCTCCTCTGAGAGATGCCCCCTTTGAGGCTTGATTTAAGGACAACTTCTACTGCTTTTAGCGGCCCTTCACCCCTTCAGCCTGCAAGGTCTGTGTGAAGTGTGGAGACGAGGGAGACAGGGATAAAAGAGGGCGGGGTGGGGTGGGGGGGGCAGGAAACTGTACATACCAGGGATGAGGGTTGCAGTCGTTTTTATCTGTTGAAGAGAACA
Organism: Plectropomus leopardus; assembly: GCF_026936395.1. Taxonomy (NCBI): domain Eukaryota; kingdom Metazoa; phylum Chordata; class Actinopteri; order Perciformes; family Serranidae; genus Plectropomus; species Plectropomus leopardus. Next base: position 21,181,029 of record NC_142191.1, on the reverse strand, counting down.
AAAAAAGAGACATTTAGCGTTGAGTTAATACAGTGCCATACTTTCACTTTTACATGTTGGCTGCTTAAAACGCCACATGCATGTGGTGTATGTTCAGATGTTAGCACAGCGGCAGTGATACAGTTCTGTATTTCTTTAAGAGATCCAAAACAGAATTGTTCAGCATGCTAAAACATGGATCCTGTGACACGTTTATATATTCAAGTCATCCTGAATAAAACTAAGACAAATTTTGCTTTTACTACAACTAGCCCAGCATGTTGAAGCGTCTCATTCGAGCTACAGGAGATGATGGCATTTCTGAGGTCGCTGTATCACTTATATAGTCATTGTTGCAACACAGAGAGGCCCAGTTTAAATGTTGGAGTATCCCACAAGTACATGTATGATGGATCCAAGACTAGCAGCTCTTAGATATTTTGGGTCTTTGAGATGCGAAACACTGGAAGATTGAAACTTTAAAAAAATCAAGTCATGAAATGTAACCCAAAACAATTTGACAGTCACTAAATATTCATTTTATGTAATTCATAAGATACTGAGTTTACATTCTAATTGTGTGTTAACACTGAACGCGATTCAAGCCTTTCTGCGTGGCAAGATGTAATACAAAGTGAATGCAAAGACGCAAATGTATGCAAATTCGTGTTTACCGATGCAAATAGTGTGCAAACACGCAACATTTAAAAAAAAAAAAAATTGAACATAAAAATTTGTGTCTGTGTTTACACTGTGTTTGCAAAAACCTTTCAGCTTTGGAATCTATTTGTGATTCTCCAGACGTTACAGAGATTTAGAAATGGACAAGCTTATTGTCCCTGTCTGTGGGCAACTGCCTTCCCCAGTTAGGTTGCACAACTGCTAAGGGTAAAAGTCGAGCAGATGTGAAATACTCAAAAAAAACAAAACAAAAAAAAAAAAATTCCAGCGGTTGTGTTTGCGCAAGTAACGACTTCAGTGTGAAAAAAGCACGAGGAAGCAACGATGAAATGTGACATCTCATCAAAAACACTCTGCATGTGGGCTTAATGAGGTATAACAAGTGCACGCTCACTTCCATATCAGTCAAATGCAAAGCTACACAGAGACACTAACTTTGGCCACAGGTGGGGCCTTCCCAGCCCTCTTTGCAGATGCAGGTGAAGGTGTCTCCTCCTCCGACACAGGTGCCACCGTTGGAACAAGGACTGGAGGCACATGTGCTGTTCTTGGCTGTATGACGACAAAAAAAGCATCGGTCAAAGATTGCAGCAAAGCACAGCCAAACTTTGACTGTATAGTATCCTTGAATATACCATTTGTATTTTATTATATCCTAGCGACAGCAAACACAGCCTTTGTCAGCTAAAATTGGTGCCAGCTGGACTAATCCGTCACTTGCTAATCTTAATACTGCAAGTTGAAAACAAAACAAAATGACCCCTCCTTCCAACAAGACAGGCACATGTACACAATGTGTGGATGAATAAATGAAGTTAAACACATTTCTCATTATCTAGAATGATCTAATTGCAAAGATACAAAATACCCCCCAAAAAACTAAAAACTGTCTCCATCAATCATTAGCTTCCTAAACCTGGATAGACACCATCTCGAGGCCTCACCTGTGTTGCATGTGTTTCCTCCCCATCCGGGTGGGCACGCACAGCGGAAGGCATCCCCGTGGTCGTAGCAGGTGCCTCCGTTGCTGCAGGTGGTTGCGTCACATTGGTTCTCGCCTGGCCAGGATTACAGAGAAGCAGTGAAGTAAAACACACAATCTTTCATAGCATACAAAAGAAAGGCTGATTCATATGATCCAATACACTCTTCAGTGAAGACATTTAGTTGTCAAAACATAAACGATGAAGAAGATGTGCAGCATGGTGGAGTTGGGGCCACAGCCAGCTTTAAACATAAACACACACATTAACACAGTCAGCGTAACTCACGGGAATGGCAGGTCTTGCCCTTCCAGTTGTCGGCACACTCGCAGTAGAAGTCGTTCACCAGGTCGACGCAGCGTCCGCCATTCTTACATGGGTTGTGTCTGCATTCATTCACATCTGTAGGAGGGAGTAAATGATTTGATATGAACTAAATTGTCTTCTATTCAGTGCAAAGTAATCTAGAAAGGAGCAGGCAGAAGCTCTACCCTAAGCAAAACCGTTTTTTTTTTTTTTTTAATTCTGCCAATAACTGAAGAAGTGAATTAGGATGAAGCCAAGGAACTCACTGAGGTCGCAAAGTCGACCCTCCCAGCCATCAGGACAGAAGCACTGAAAGGAGTTCACTCCATCAATGCAGGTTCCTCCGTTTCCACAGGGGTTATTGATGCAGTCGTTAATATCTGAAAAGTGAGATAGAAAAGTTATAGACAATCACTTTCAACAGAAATACATTCAGTGGATATATATCTATAATTCTTTAGCATCTATAAGTAATTTATAAGCACTTAATGAATGTTTGTGAAGGTTTATAAACACTGATGCAGTTGTAAACACATATGAGAACATTTCAAGTGTTCATTAATGTGTTTGTTAACAAAAAATGTGTAAATAAATATCATTAGGTATGACTGAAGCCACGTTATACTGTGTATATGTGAAACATTCACATTTGAATTGGTTTTCCCATGTGATGAACATGTTTCATATGTTCATCACATTGAGAAAACACTTAAAAATCCTTACATCTGCTTAAAAACCTTTATGTCTGCTATAAAAATATCATGTCTTCTTTGCTATTATACAACCTTTTAATGATTTTAAAACTAATTGCAAATGCTAATTAGGGTTTAAAATAGAAAGAGTGATTGGTATAACTGTGTTTTGAAAAATATTATAGATATGTTTGTTTAGGGCTGTACACAAATTCAGAATAATGCCAGTCGAACTGCATTTCAATACAAACACTTAACAGTTTGTTTTGTTTCCCACAGAAATGTTAAAGTCTGAATTGGCTCCGTGGGACGTTCAGTGTGACAGCAGCATCCGTGTCATATGGTAACGGCACTAATGACGAGTCCTAAATGTGCATTTTTTGCCAACGCTAGATATCAAACAAAAGCCAGAGACTGTATCCTATTAACTTGCTGTGAGCTTTAAATTAACCACATCGTCACCATTCAGGGAGGTCTCTCTCTCTGTCTCTCTCTCTGTCTCTCTATGTGCCACTGACGGGATGTCTGCAGCTGCAAAGAGTCGACTTGAAGCAATCTCAGACAACAGAGGGTTGACTGACGGATGATTCAAGCCTCTGACTTTCAAGGGGCAGCCTTAATATTAACTATGAAAACGTATGTACTTTTTGAGTGAAAATTGAATTTAACCCAAGGGATTATTAAAGTAATTATTAAGTAGACAATTTCATCATTTGAAAAAGCGTTTTGCAAGCATAAGACAGATTTTTTAAAGCTAAAGTTAGTTTCATTTTTTAAAAATTTCAGTTGTATGTCTGATCTTTAACAAAAAAAAAGGTAAAAATCTCAAGGCCAGCGTCTCTGCGTACTTTCATGGCAGTAGATGCCACTGAAACCCGGATCACACACGCAGGTGAAGTTGCCCGCCGGCTGGCTGATGCAGCGTCCTCGTGGACCACAGACGTTAGAGGAGATGTGCCGCACTCCAGCTGAATCGTTGGTTGCTACAGCAACAGTGCAGCTGTCAATCACTGCAAGACAAAAAAACAATCAAATTCATTACTTTTTGTGACATTATAATATGTATACACTAGTGTTTCATAACTGCAGATGACTTAGGTCACCTTGACATGGGGTGGTTTGGCAGTTCTCCTTGAGCCGTTCACACATCTTGCCCTCGTAGCCTTCGGTACATGCGCAGTAGAAGTCTTGTTCCATGCTGTGGCACTTGGCCTCATTCTCACAAGGGTTTGGATCACAAGCGTCTGTGGGGGACCAGCCAGAGATCTGAGGACATCAAGAGGAGAGGAAAATATTGCATTTAAATACAGTGAGTATGGAGTATACACAGGTCAAAACTGAGAACTGAGATTTGAAAATATGCTACTTAAGGCTGCACCAATCAAGATTTTTTTTGGGGGGGGGTGTCATGATACGCTGGTCAGAACCAAATGCTATGGTCCCAGCCTATTATAACTGACTATTAGACATTGCACACACAGAATTACAACTCTGAAGCCCATCTCCTTTACAGAACGATTTATGACATTTATTCCTATGTTTTTGAAAGAAATTAAACCAATTTGCTCACATTTCAAAGATTTAAATGCTTGACTTTGCATGTGTTTAACAGAGGTTTTTACATTTATGTCTCTAGGATAGTTTTATCTAATCTGACATTCAAAACATTTCATAAAGTCACATCTGAGAGAACACACTGCTCTATAAATGCCTAATCACAACTACAGCCCTTTTTTTCCGTTGAGCAGCTCCACTGGATCAGCCAAGGGTACAGTGCCTCACCAAAGGGCACTTGGGCAGTAGTTGTGGGAGGTGAGAGACTGCTGCACCAAAACGGATCTTTAGTTATTATTAAAGATGCATGTGAAGCCAAATGAACAACAGAGAAAGCGGCTCTTAAGTCTGTGCAGGTGAGCGGCTTAGTTTGGCACAAGCCACCACCGCTGTTCAGAAACAAATCAAAGGTATGTGGACGAGCAAAGTAAGCCTAAGAAACTTTGCCTAAGCTCATCAAGGGAATCCACGCTTTTGGTTTTATATCTGTACCATGCTTAATCTAGCAAGATTATACGGAGACAGAAGCCTGGCAGAAGAAAGAGAGAAACTGAGCAGCAAGACAACTATGGCCCATTATAAGGGCAAATACTGACTCTGGTCCAACATCATGCAGAGCTGCAGTAAACATAAGAAAGATAAATCATCCGTCATACCACCCTGACATAGAAAGAGCCCAACAAGAGGCCTTGGTGACATATTTTGTCATTTCTACATGCAGCAATACAGAGGCTGGAGTGAAAATCTCTCAGTTTATGTAAACAGGAGCCTACTGTGCATAAACTCTGAGTTGCACCCCTTCGCCATTTAAGGTGCTGAACAAGGGAGTTAGAGCTGGGCAACACGGTGGGTGAAGCCTGCGGTCACACACAGTTTATTTTACCCCAAGTGTCACGGCCAGATACGTTTTTTCTTTACTATTTGCATGTGTGTGGTCAGGGGAGTGTGTCTGAGGGCAAGAACGTCTATACATCTTCAGCACATTAACGTAACTGTTTGGACTGTTAAACACGCAGGAGACATTTGCAAGCTTGCAATTGTTTTCACCTCTGTGTTTGTGTGTGTGTGTGTGTGTCATCATGGCAAAATGTAGTCCTGGTGACACCTACTGTATTGAAATAGCACAGAAGCCATTTTGAGTACTTTGGTATGTGTTTACTGGTATAATAATGTGTAGATAAGGATCAATGTATCAAATCAATGACAAACAAGTCTTTTATTTTGAAATTTCCATGACATCTGTGTCACTACTTCTGTCCAAGTGCACCTTCCTAAACATTCAGACTGTGCTAGCGGCCTGCATTAGGCAGATAATGGCAAGCAGCCAAAAAAGCAGACATAATGAGGATATTTGCTGATATAGTTTCACATCAATCACACTCTGCTGAACTGAGCCAAGCTGAAATAGTATCACTGCAGACTTTATGATATCAGCAAAAACCATATAATTAACAATATATATATATATATCAATATTTCGTATTGTGATGAAACTTGTAATTTAGACCCATAGTGTTAATATGTCTGTCTGTGGACCGATTTTGTCTCCGCTATAGTCAACTGCATGGAACTGCATTTGAAAGTGCTTTTTTGCCCACAATGTCATTTTTGTTTTCTCTTATTTTAACATGCTGGCATGCTAGCATTTGCTAAACAAAAAGCACAGCTGAGGTTAATAAGGAAAATTATCTTTGTAGACATTTACTGATAAATCAAAGTATTGGACTATTAAAATCTGATCTGTTGATTGAATAAATTCTTTATCGAACTCGAGATATTTTATTTAAAATCTCAAATGTCAACCTGCTGGTGGCGCTTGGAGATCACGAAAGTCACAAGGATACATCATCTGGGGATCATGAATGTCTGAACATAATTTCATGGTAATCCATCCAGTACTTGTTGAGATATTTTAGTTTGGACTAAAGTGTTGACACACTGACCAACGCTGCCTCTCACAGAGCCACACTGCAAGGGTGGCTTAAATACAAAAATCTCTTTAGGTTGACTCCCCAAATAAATTAGATGTGGGTTTATATCTATAAATTTTACTGCCTGATTAAGACAAGCATGTCACCTTCTAAGACAGTAGATGTGGCTCTTTTCCGTACTCAGGTTGTCCTTATTTTTTTCACACTACTACACAATCAAACTTCTCCGAATGTGAGAGGAGACACTAATGAGAGAAATATGATGCTGTAGATGTTGTAGTTTTGGCACTGCAGGGCAGGAACATACACCGTGCCATAGCGGGCATCACAGCTCTGTAGTATGCGGGCAGAAATCCAACGTCACCTCATTCAGAGAGGCTCTTATTTATAGTAGAGATGCTAAAACAGGATTGGCTCCTGACCAGCAATGTCCTCCATTCAGGGCCCAAGAGATTCAGTGAAGTGTCGGTTTCCTTGCTGCTAACCTACATTAACTTCAAACACACACTGGGCTGCAGCAAGGACACTGGTATGTAATGTCTGCATGAAATATAATGAGCAATTATAAAAGAAGTTTGTAATAAAACCTGGACGTGGCTTATTGGACTAAGAACACATTACAAAACTTTTAGGCAGATCATAATTTGGCAATAATCAGTTGGCTTAGATCACTGTGCTAAAATGAGTACTGCAGTTTGTCCATATTTTCAAAATCCAAATGGCTGCCCATGAAGTATAAATATTCTTTTTTCCACCAAATCAGGATATCCTGATCTGACAACTGGCACTGCTACATTTTTAGAATTATGTCAGTCAAGTCAGATTTGGCTGTTCAATGAAAATATTTGACTATTTCTTCCTTTTTTTCCATATAGAGTTCAAAAGGGTTTCAGCTGAATAATCAGGGTTACAGCGACGTTCATGTTATACAGTAACAAGACAAGTTAGCCCTTTGAGCGAATGCTTGTCAATTACGCAAACAACTGATCGGAGATGGGACACATTTTTTGCAGACACTAGATATCAAACAAAAGCCAGAGAGTGTATCCTGTTAAATTTCTGTGAGCTGTAAAGTCAATACTCCTAAACATGAAGCATAAAATAATGTTATCTGTCTCGATGTTAGCCTTACTTCTTCAGGCAGCTGCCTCCGTCTCACTTACACTCACCCTGGGTCTGGGTCTGCAGCTTTTGTCAATTACAACAAATGTGTCCATTTAAGAGAGTTTGGTGATTTTAATGTTATGAGCAAACCTAACAGGAAAAGGAAACATAAGTTGAGGATAGGAATATAAATGGTCTTGCAATAGGCCAATTGTGCATCTAATAGGTGAAAAAAAAAGTTCTTGTACGGCGGTTCACAGAAACCAGAAATCCGACACACTGTTAGTCACTTGTGTGTGATTTAATTACAAAATACACAAGTGTGTGAACATGAATTGGGCACCATACTGCTACTTGCTACATAGTGTAAACACAAGCTTAAAAATGGTCAAACTAAGCAGCTCTGATCAAATATAAACCAAGACTCTGTTACTGCGTTGCCTTTCTCACCTTAAATTATTTCAGAATCGTGTTTTAGCTTACCGTTTAACTGTAATACGAGATCAATTAGCCAGTAATTCACATACACAAGTTTCTCATAATGTCACCCATCAGCGGTCCTGTGCGGTGCAGTGCATCCTGGTACTTGTAGGTTTTCTACCTTTTGATCAAAAGCATGCGTTTTCTCTGTTTTCTCTGGTCATGTAGCAACAAATCCAAATGTATTTCTGTCATTCTACTGCAGAGATGGCCTAGTTTTATTAAAAGACTGTCTCTCCAGCTGTGAAATACTTCTTTAAGTCCCAAAGCCACCACCAACCTTAAAAAAATGTCCCCACGATAATCTGATCCAATGTGACCTGCGGAACATGAGACTCACCTCACACAGCTGTCCTGCAAACTGTGGTGGGCACTGACACACAAAGCCGTCCAACACTGTGTGGCACTGGCCGCCGTTCTGACAGGGTCTGCTGTCACACTTATTCCTCTGGATTTCACAGTGAGTGCCCACAAAACCTGGAGGACACTGGCAGTGGTAACTCCTCGAGCCCTCCTGTAGACACAGAGAAATAAATGAAGAGTCAAATGGCGAGGACAAAGAGAATATGGAATAAGATTAAAACTAAAAGCACGCATACCTTGCATGTTGCTCCGTTCTGGCACTGACCATGGCAGCCATTGAGGTCTAAAGACAAATAGAAAATGAAAATGAAAAAGTTTTATAATAAACATGATGAAGAGCATTACATATTTATCACTTTATCCACTATCAGGTGTAAACTATGATATGGCATGTGCACAGATTAAGTCAAAGTTTGGAAGATAACTAGTGAAGCCAAAAGAGTCCCAGATAGACCATGTGCAGATTGGAACGAGGCATGCACTGGATCCAGAGAGAGGAACTGGGCATGCAAGTTCAGTCATGGTGATTCAGTTTGCCAAGGCGAGAAAGAAACGGGTTACCACATGTGGAAAAGCGATTGGCACTTAGATACACCTACGCTGTGAGTCAAGGAAGTGAGAGGAGGCGTTTTTAAAGTAGCCGGAGGAAGAGGATGCCAGAGTAAGGGCAGAAATTTAGAGGTAACTTCTGAAGGAAAGAAATACTGACTGATGTCACAGTTTTGTCCAGACCATCCCCGAAAACAGTTGCAGTGATATCCGCCAATCAAATTTTTGCAAGAGTCAGCGTTCACACAGGGCTTTCCTGCACACTCATTTGCATCTGTAAAGGCAGGAGGTAGAAGGGGACGGAGTCCGTCAATTGGAACAAACCAAGGAAAGGACAAAGAGACAGAAGAGAGACCAGAAACCCAACCTGGTTAGTAATAACGGCTTCATGTTTTAACAGAAAGCGCGCGTTGTAGAAACAATGCTGTTGGCTGCATTTTGGGAAATGTAGTAATGTAGTAATATCAGCAAATATGATACTGTCGTTCAAAGAGCGCATATATGGTGTCCTAATGAAACTTGTGATTTACACTACTCCTCTCTCTCTCCTCATGTTTCCGAATGATTTTGATGCGGATGAAATGAGTGCAAACACAGTTGCGCACATAAAACGCTCAACATCTCCAAAAAACATCATCATTGAAACAACAAAAAGAAGCACCGCTGCTCAGATATTCAAAGGGGGGGGTCTGCAGGGAGTCCTGCTGTGCTCACTCACACACCTGTCTCTCTCTGAAACCCTAAACTCTACACACACACAATCGGCAGGTAAGACAGGAGGCCAGTGGCTGCCTGTAAGATGAGATCTGAGCTGGTAAGATGACACTGAACTCTTGGGATCTGTTTCCTACCACACACAGGCTCACTCACTCACGCACACACCCCAACTTTGTTTACCGGTCGTAATACATTTCCTGGCTTCACGCTGGTCACGTCCGCTTGTCGGGACGGGAGCGATATAAAAAAACGAATGCCACCACCAGTGACGAGCAAACAGCCGGATATAGACGCACGAGTAGCTCATAAAGTCATTCAGAAAAAAAAGGGCTGCGCAGCTGCCAGCTCGTCCAGGATATCGACAGCTTGTACTCTGGCAACGGGGCTCAGGTTGCTGGTTGCCAATTTGAATCCGAAAACATATATCCTGAGTTCTGTGTCTGTGTCTCAGAGGCCACTTTATTTGTTTTAGAAACAAACAGGAAAGAAATGCTGCAAAAACACATCTCCCTGTAGAAATGAAGAATTGTTTACCCAAAAACGCATGGAAAATATTATTTTTTAACAGCTTCTGGTAACAGCTGCAAATAAATAGTAAAAAATGTGTTTGTGTCTATTGAAAAGATGAGTCTCACCTATCTGGCAGGTCTTTCCCTCCCACTGTGGAGGGCACACACACTCGAAGCCATCCTCTCGGTCGATACAGGTTCCACCCCGAGCACATGGACCTGAGGCACACTCGTCCAAATCTGAGAAAACACACACTTTACACTTTTACTCACTCTCCTCATATTTTAACTACATGCAGCATTTGATGAAAGTGTTGGACTTTGTGGTGACAGACTACAAGAAGGAGAGAGCTGACAGAAAAGACAGGTCTGGTGTCTGAGTGTTGAGAAGGCCTTTATTAATTAGGAAGTCAGTATCTCCAAATGAAGGTGGATGCTGAACGAGAGTGTGTTTGATCAGAAAATATCACAAAATAAGTTGTCAATGGGAAAAGTGTCAGAGGGTAAAAAGTGTAGCTGTAGGCATCAGCGTGAAAGGAGTGGAGATGATTGAACTCACTGTTGGCACAGGTCAGACCCTCCCAGCCCGGCGGACACTGGCACTCAAATCCTGTGGGAACCTCGTGGCAAGTGCCACCGTTTGCGCAGGGACTGGAAACACAGGCGTGCTCGGCTGGAGGGAGGGTGGGAGGTGTGTTCAAATAAGAGAAAAGTAAAACATTACTTCTTATATATTCTGATTACAGATCTGGTTCTGTAGGTAAATGATGTTCTTTCAAAGAAAAGCTGGTCAGACATGTTTTGATTTTTCTGTCTCAGTATTTCGCGCTGCTGTTGTACTCCATATACCTCCTCATGATGCCAACGTAGATTCTTTTCCTACTTTTTCATATCTGTACCTCAGATACTAACAGTGCTGTTACTAAGGACTATTTTTTTATTACTGATTGAGAATAAAACCATATTAATCAATTAATTGTGCATTGTAAAATGACTTTAAGGCAGATTTTAAACACTGTACATTCTCTGAAATGACCATCCATACACCTTTTCGGTTCTTTTTCATACTATGATATAGCTTTTTTAAATACATATAACATTAAAAAAACAATATATTCAGAACAGGATTGAAACTGAATATTTAAATATAACTTAGGGACTGTTATTTATGAGAGTAGAGGGGGTGGTTCAAAATGGGGGAATCATGTCAGTTTTTTTAAGCAGTGGGGAGGGTAACTGTTTTTTATTTTGGCTTTAGGGGATGAGCATACAAATTTAAATGGCTGTATATTGTATTTATTTTACTGTGGATTTTTTGAAAAAACATGCCTTCCAAACCTGCATGTTTTTACAAAAATTGTGGCCATTTTTTTCTTTAAATCATTTTGGGCAAATAAATAAATAAAATACATTTTTCCATGAATAGTTTTTGACAGAAAACATGCCTTACCAAACACACAGGCCTCAGGTTTGGAAGGTATGTTTTCTTCAATAATCATCAAAAATTATACAATTTATCACAGCCAGAACACATTAAAAACAGAAATTATTGTTGTATTCTCAATTTTCTGGCAGTCTTTGATGCATTGTGTGTTATTATACAGTTTTGTGAAACAAAATTCTACGATTTTCCCAAAACTTTCAGGTTATATTTAGTTTTCCAAAACTTTCTGGAAATCGGCATTTGCAAATTCCATGATGTTTTTCATGACTGAATAAAGGACCAATCACTCTCATAGTTGTCGAGATTATTTGCAGGGTTGAAATTATTTACACTGTCACTTTGTTATACAGTTTACTGTCTTTTTTCATGTGGACACAATCTTAATGAATTTCAACCTGGTAGAACAAGGGGAAAGATGCTCGCAGAGATAAAGCGGAGTGAGAGAATACTGACAGACAGTACTGTCATCTCATTGTGGGCTCTCTCTTACCTATCTGACAGGTCTTGCCAGAGTATCCCTGTGGACAGGCGCAGTAATATTCATCTGGTTCAGTGTTCATGCAGGTTCCTCCGTTGACACAAGGCTGGTGGCGACCGCAGTAATTCAAATCTGGAGGAAGACAGACGATTAGAAACACCAAGCCAAGACACTAAACCAGAGGTATTTCACCCATTTGGGACCAAATTTCCAAATTAGATAAGAGAACATGAAAACATTCATTCAGCCTGAATTTTGTGCAAAAAAATGTTCATCTGCAATACAGAATCTGATCTGTGCCTTCTAACACCAGCATACGCCCCTGCATCTATGCATCCAGTTCATCTACATGCAGTGATGCAGGTACAGAGCTTTTTCACTATGGTGAAACAAAATCAGCAGTGAACTCAAGTGCTTAAGCAAAGGTGGGGCTTGTAAAGTTGCAGATATTAGTCAGGTTTCCATCAAAATTTAGCACAAATTTTAACAAAAAATTCCATAAAATGTAAAGTAATATGTGCTTCCATTCACTATTCTTATGTGAATATTAGGTGCTGGGTGAACCGAGAGAAACGGCTGGTGATGCCAATTCTTTGTTGAATGACAGCAGAGGAGGAGGGTGCACCACTCCACATCTTCAGACTTTGTTAACTGGATCGATGCTGCGAGATAATGCGGCTTGTTTCATCATTTTATCCTGTTGGTGCCGGGAGCTCCCAGGAAGCTTGTCGGGATCTTTACTCGGTATAGAGCACCAGCTGTCAGCTTTGACAGGAAGAACAGAGCGTTTTCACAACCACTCTGCTGCACTTCATTATGATAGAGGTCTTACAGTATTTACAACCAAGTGGTTAAGCTGCAGTAATAATTCATTTATAGACTCCTAGATTTCCCTTTCCTTCTATAACTGACTGATGTTTTCTTTTTCTGCCTACAGAAGAAACTCATCTAAACCCCATCTGATCCCTGCACACCATCCTTAGGCTAAAGGCCAGGTTGCCCTAAAGGCTGGTAAATAAAAGAGCAGGGATCTGTCTCCACTGGGCATCTTAGGACCCATTCTAATCCCGCGAAGAGCCCTCAGTGACGAAGGGATGCGGGGGGATCGAGTGTCCCTGCTGCTGCTCGGATCACACAGGCAGTAAAACTATCCAGCTGCTGGAACGAGGAGAGAATTCAGATCTTTTATGAGGGTGCGTCAAGGTAGCCTACCTTTGAACACATTTTTCTTTAAGTTTTACCTGTAGCTGGCAGAAACTACATAAAATACATATTTTTAAAATTGGTTGTCTTTATTCATCATTCTGAAGATTATTGTCTTGATTAACTGACAACCGAAAGACAGAACATAAATTCACCATCAGAAACTACATTATATTCTGCATGATTTGTATTTTCATTAATAATTTTTTTATTCTATTTTATTATATTGTTGTTTTTTTTATATTTTCTCTCTTATTCTGAAAGTTACTATGCATTTGGTCATGTGTGAGTGAGTATGTGTATCTGTTTGTCCACAGCTAATTTGCAAACTACTGGACCGATCAGCCTAATATTTGGTGTGCACATTTGACTGGATGCTCAAGAACCTCACATGGTTGCAGCGATTCACGATTGTTGAATAACTTGTTTTATTTACTTTTTTATAGGTCTGTCAAATGGTTTCTGATTTTGTTTTGTTTTTTTTAATCACTATCACATTTTCTAGTTGCATGTTTTCTTTTTTTGTGTAAGATTTTTAATTAGTGTAGTTGTATGACATCAAGAGGCCTCTGACAAAAGCACATTTTTATAAACATCAAAATAAACATTTAGCAGTTCTAGCCACACAGTTGGATCATCAGTGTCTCAATGAAGTGAGCAAAAAAAGTCCAGTGTCCTCTTAAAGGTCTCACCTTCATCTTTGACTTAACCTACATCTGTCTATACAACATTTAAAAAAATCATCCCAGAGAGGCAGAGATAAACCAAAACAAAGTCAAATAAAATAAAATAGCATGCTGGTAGCATTCCAATACAACCAGTAAACAAAAAGTTATGTTTAAGAATGTCTCAGAGGCCCGACATATCGTACCCACTTCTTCCAGAGCCTTACAATAATTCTAACTGCATGTCCTATTTCCATAATTTTGCATTTCAAACAGTTATGAAGTCCATATTGTGAAAGGTAAAATGATTTTTACCAAATTGTCTTAATGAGCAATCAAATGACAGCAAAAATCTGCATGGGACTAGCATAAAGTGGGCACGTCTGTAAGGGGAGACTCATAGGTACACACAGAACCCATTTTCATTCAGATATTTTGAGGTCAGAGGTCAGGGGACCCTTGGGAAATGGCCATGCCGCTTTTCCATCGCCAAAACTAAATTTGGAGCATTATATTGCCCGCATTGCGTTTAACGTATTAACCTTGATATCACTTTTTTATATTGTCATTGGCTGACTCCACACTTAACTTAACCAGCTGGTAGGGGCAGTTTCTCAGCTGAAAAAGTCGAATGATAATGATAAAGCCGCATTACTAACGCAGTATTTTACACGGTGATATGTTGCTTTCCCAAAAGTCTCGAACTCGCTCACTTCATCAAAGCCAGGCGGCTGTGGCTTGAGGGGACGTGCAGGATGAGAGCAGGAGCTCTGCCAGCGTCTTGTGTGGGAGGCGATGAAACAAAATAAAAAACTTTTTTTCCGTACCTTTATCACACAGCAGGCCACCCCAGTTCCTCTCACAGTTGCACTGCCACGGGATGTTGCAGGTCCCGTGGACGCATCCAGGATAAAGTTCGCATTCATCGCAGAACTGACCCACCCAGCCGTAGTTACACCTGTCAAACACACACATAAATCATTTCACTCATCTGATCCCTTTTACCTGTGCTGCCAGGAATCCCTTTTTCTTTCATCAGCTTGTATGTTAATTTTGTCCGTTTCTTTTAATTTAGTCTTAGTTCTGTGTTCAATATCCTAGTAAGTTTTTTTAAATTAAGTCAAACTCATCCTGTTTTTAAGTTTCAGCTGGCCATTTTAATGTTGTCTTAGTCACAGGAAGCTGTTTTAGTACAGTTTGTTTCAATGAAAACATTCTTTTTTAGTACTCAGATTACTCAGCGGTACTCCAAGTGCTGCTGACCCTGACTGTTCATTGTGTGCTGCTGGTGTCATCTTGACATGACGCGTGCAGTGCAGGAAACAGAGCTGCTGTACTGACATAAAAAATAAAAACAGAAAAAAAGCTAAACAACAGTGCATCTCCTCTCTATTGTCAATACCAATAAATAGAGATTTTGGTAAAATATTTATTTTTTCAACTGCTTTAATCATAGTTTTGGTTAGCGATATCAACACTGACTGGCTATCACATTTTTTTCTTGCAGTTTCTTAAGTTGCAGTGTGTTTGCCCCTCTCGGCCACCGTAAAAAACACATCATTTGTGACTTATTGGTGAACACAAAGACGTATCCAAATAATGCAGTTAACTTCCTGTTTCCTGAGCTGATTATCCTGATGTTTGACGTTCCTGATGACTGTTTACGTCCAACATAATTTCAAATAATTAAACATAAACATTCGTTATACAGTATGTTGGAAGAGGCACTGATTCAGAGAGAGTCGACGAGGGGCTGAACCTGCCCCACAGTGGAAACACACCTAATATTGTATCTGACTAGTGTCGGCCTATCCCACGGCCTCCTACTGACTAATCTTAGTGAAGGGTGACATTCCAGGGCACGAGGGGTTAAGAATACTTCCAGCGGCTCCCATGCTCGGGTTAGAGTTTGGGGCTGAGGGCTATGAGTGTGGCCCAGCAGTTCTGAGAGCGAGCGGTCCCGAGACAACTGCGTGTATACAGTGTATACCGCACACAGCTTCATGACAGCGCCCGGCTATTCCAAGGCTGTGGTGTCGTCGAGCCAGCTGTCTTGTCAATTGACTGCTATTTTGAGTCTCCTGCAGACGGCACCGCTGTCGGAGAGACGAGGCCTTCAGAAATCTCTGCCATTCCCAGGCTGAGGGGGGGGGCTGAGGGGCGCCGGGGAATACTTGGCATGCTTCTTTCACTGTATATGATTAGCTTCAGAGGGTCTGACAGCAATGTAGCAATAACACTCTAGCAAGGAGGCTCACATACTGCTTTTTAAGCTTTAAGGTATGAAAAGGGGCATTCAGTGGTTTAAATTTTGGCCATACTGATATCACGATTACTCATCAACCCCTCACAGGCGTAGGCGGGATCTTTCTCTGAAGCTGGATTCTAACATCTTGGCACTTTGGCACGTCAAAGTTTGCAAAGCGTTCCGTGTGGTGAAAAATGTGTTGCATTGCTTAACCGAGTGATTCTTGGGACACGGCAAGCCTCCTGTCAGATATGTCAGAACAAGCCTAATGTGTGCAAATAAAAAGCCTCAGCACAGCAGCATAACAACAAGCACGTAGTGGCTTTTCTGTTTCTTAAAAGCCCGTGGCAAACCAGGCAAAGCCTATAAAACTGTGATGAAATAAAAGGCGATGAATGGAGATGGCGAGGGATTTAGTATCAGCTTTCTGTGACCTGAGGCTTCATTAAATTCATGCCACTGCAGGAAGATTCCTCACCGCTGCTCTTCTATTCATGTCACTTTTCCTGTTGACTGGGACTTGACATTTCGGAAGAATGAGCTGCTTCCCTCTGTTGTCTGTCTGCTAACTGGAATAAGAATCGAGGCAGACACAAAAAAATGCGAAGCAGTTTCCTAAAATTGGTCATCCCCCCGTTATTCCTCGGCTCCGAGCCAAATTCCCCAATAAAGGGGAGGCAAGTGTCTCTTGCCATCTGGCAGTTGGGATGAGGGGTTTTTACAAATGACAACGGGATGTAGCACATCCTGGAAACGTGGACTTACTGGGCTGTTCTACGTCACTTTGGGAAATGTACATAACACAGCGGGATATTAATTTCCTTCCCTGCCCCCTGCCCTTCAAGGAGGACTGCAATGCGGATGGGGAGGGGATATGACAATTCCCCGCACGTTTAAGCGAATTCACACACCGACAACTCCCTTTCTTCGGTCCGAGCAGCAGAGGGCTGATGAGATGCTTGGTATTCTGCGGAGGATTTCAGGTGGCTAAAAATACAAGAAGGCAGGCGCGGCATTGCCCTCTTCTTCTGAACCGAGGTGGAGATGCCCATAAGGGAAGAAAAAGGCTGACACAAAAACACAACAGGCTACAGCAAGTGAAGGTGCCTCTGTTTGGCGTCTGAAATCCATCACTCTGTTGTCGTTTTTTAGTCTAATTCTGAATGAGCCTTACACTACTGCTGTTGCCTTTTCAGTTGTTACAGAGACAACAGCTCTATTACAAACAGAAAAAAACAAAAACTGTACATACAGTTTGATCTAAAACACTAAGCACAAAGAAATAAAGCAGAGCAGTCCTATTTCTGCATATGAAAGAGATATTCCTGATAATCTTACTTGCATTCCCCTGGGACAGAGCAGCCGCCATGTAACAGGTTGCAGCCTTGCTTGCAGATTGCTGAGAAAAAGCAGAAAAACAAAGAGAAACAGTTTAAAAGGTGTCATTTAAATTCCAGTAGGATACATGTATCATTATATTTTTTCCAATAAAAACATATTTCGGAAACAAAACAGACCAGAGAGAGGTGGGGGATAAGAAGGGAGACATTAATACAGAAAGGGTGGGAGGATGAGAAAAGCGATTGTTTGCCATCTTCCTAACAAGTGCAACAAGACGTGAGAATTCATGGCACCCTGACTGGCGTTGTTGGGCGCAAGGAAGGGACAACTTTATAGCCTGCATGTACAACACTACCCCCCTCTTAAAAACAACCCAGCCCCTCTCCTCTCCTCCTCCTCTTTTCACCCTTCGTCTTCTAAGGTCATTTAGGTGATTTATTGAGGCCCCCCACTCTCTCCAACACCACCCGCGAGCATGACCCCAAAGCTGCTGCATTTTAACATAAGCAGACAGTGCAGGTTGCTTTTCCACCGTGCTGCTTTAAAGGGTACCTGGACAATGACATTTGATTTACCTAAGAAGAAGTTAAGTTACCTTTAAAGGAATACTTAAACCACAAAATGACCATTTGTATACTAATTATTCACCCCTTGATATGTTGAATATGTGAAACTTTGCTTATCTTGCATGCATCAGCAAGAAACGAAGAATCCAAAAAATTGAGAAAATTTTGATTAATCTGAATGAAAGGGGGCTGCATTTAAAAACATCAAAACTGTATCAAAACATTTGCTAGCAAACTCTAACACTTATGCAGTGTCCAAGTCTCATAAATTTAGTCTTTTGATCAGTACGTACCTTTCTCAAATGCATATGTTTACCCAGGTGCACTATTCATATGTGAAACTGTTAAAATGTAAGGTTTTTAGCAAAAATGCATGTTTGGGAAGTACTGAGCATACGACTGAATAAATGAGACTTTGATTATATTGCACGAGTTGTGTAAGAGTTTGTAAACAGATGTTTTGATATAGTTTTGCTATTTCTTCACAAATTCAATGCAACATGGAGTGAGTAATTAAGATACAAATTATACTTTTTAAATTATTCCTTTAATTAAGCTGGTGTATATTCTTAGGCTTTTGTACATTTTGCTATAAAAGCATTAAATGTAAGTTGACGTGACAATCAAAAAAGTGCAGTGCATCAGATGACATGATGACTATTTTCAGTTTTAATAACATAACTTCATACAACCAGCAAATAATCTGAACACTTTTCACACTATAGACTTGAAGAATAGTGCCAGAACTAATTACAGTGTTAACTGGATAATCTACTGATTACTTTTTAATGAAATACCTAATTTTAATGCCTTTTAAATGTCCAACAAAAATCTGAAATGCTTGTGTTCAAAAACTGCAGAGGGCTAGCCTAAACCACAACTCTGCTGATACAAAAATATTTAGCTGCAACTATTATTTTCATTATCGATTGATTTGCTCATTATTGTTCTTCATTAACCTAATCAATATTGATTTGTCTATAAAATTAGAGAACATAATGAAAAATGCCTTAACTGCCAAAGGTGATCTGTTTGAATTTTTTTTGACCAACAGTAAAAAAAAACAAAAATTTTTGGCATCTTCCGTCTATGACTAACACAATTAATCAATTACAAAAATAGTTCCCAGTTCCTTTTTTGTCAACCAACTAACCAATTAATCACAGCAGCTCTAGAAGAAAGGTCACAGTCAGCGTCTTTTCATGATGCCTGAGGCCGCTCATTTGGGATTGACTTGATAAACTTAATATGAACAAAATAACATCAAACTGTCTTCATGAACATTACTGTGCAGCATGTTTGCAGCTCACCTGTCCTGCAGTCTTTGCCCATCCAGCCGTCCAGGCACACCTGGGCCCCTGAAGGCTCGCAGCGATAGTGGCCAAAGTAGTCGTCTCGAGGAACACACAGTTTATTGCACTTGTTGCTATAGTAGTTCTCATCGCACCGCACTCGGATGCGATAGACGAGCCGAGCCACCGGCCCGTCGTGCAGAATGGTCTGCCACTGGTCGCCAGGGTTGATCATTCCAGTGTGAATGCTGCGTTCGATCAGCAGCTCCTCCTCAACTGAAACAAAAACCAGATCAAGACAAATGAGTCAAAGCTGTGAATATTTTGTTCTAATCTGACAACAGAACTGAGTAGATTAACATAATTAAACTGAGAATACAAACACCCAACTACATCTAATGAGACATCAAACCAGCAATTATCCAAGCAGGTTGCCAAGCAACTTCACTGTGTCAACAAGACTGCAGGAAGCTACTGTTGTTAGCATTCTAGCTTCAGCTCCACACCATCAGACATGACAGCGATAACGCTGCTAAAGACAGTGAATAAGTGTAATGCACAAAATGTCAAACTATGTCTTTCACACGCAGTTTCACACAGAAAACGTCATAAACTTAAAGCAGCTATAAGCAATATCTTTAGTATAAAAATGATCAAATGACAATATTGAAAAAAATTGACAATATGAAACGGGCACAATAAGCAACTAGGGTTGGGTCCCAAACTCAGTACTTGCCAGGGTACCGACTAAATTATGTCCGTGCTACCCATAGATAGAAAGACACGGCAGTTGACAGTTCCCCCATAGGGAGGTTATTCAATCTCGATCGCCTCCTTATGTCTGACTGCAGTTCAGGTCCTAAGGCCTGTTCAAGTGTTTGTTTTCATGATAAGTTTGGTTTTAGTGAGTTATTAAATTATACAAAAGGGGGCTTTTCTGCCATGACTGACAGCCATGACAGCCAATCCGTGCGCTTGCATTCAGTTGAGTTGCTCATGATTGGTCAGACAGGTGTTTGGCAGGGACTCCCCCACCACAGATATCGCCGCTGTGCGGATGCAGGCTCTCAATGACATCACCCTCACCAGATGGCAACGCTCGTATCCGAGAAATTTTAACCTTCACTTTGTCCATCTTTATATACAGCCTATGGTACTACCAAGTACAGAATCACGCTAAATCCATTGGCCAAAAGGCAGAATCCAAGAGGGCATCTGTGTTGAGAACACCAGGTTAAGACAGAAGGTGGAAGTGCTGCTAAGCGGCCACCAAGCCTGAAAGCCAGCCATGGAGCTCTGAGGAGAAACCATGTTCATCTTCAGACAGTCTGCTGATGCACTGTCATGTCTCCAGTGAGCCAAAACTACCGCCACAGCATCAGTCACAATAGTTTCAGTGTCTGCTCTATTTCCTTTCCTATATTTCTTAAGTAATCGCCTTGTATCGCTGCTAGACGGGCACACACACATACAAGCAGACAGAGAAAGAAGCTAAGCCTTTTGTTTGAGTCTACTATGCCTACGTCATCCCTGCAGCTAGTTCGAAAATGTAATTTTTGTTATTACAAAGAAAGTAAAGTATCAAAAAAAGCACTGTTATGTATCAGTACCGGAACTGGTGCCGTTATAATATTATAATACGGGGCGTCCGGTAGCTCAGTGGATAAAGCAGGCGCCCTATAAATGAAGACAGTGTCCTTGCCGCAGCGGCCGCGGGTTTGATTCCAGCTCGCGCCCTTTGCTGCATGTCATCCCCTCTCTCTCCTCCTTTCACGCTATAGATCTTCTGTCCTATCTAGTAAAGGCAAAAATGTAAGAAAAAAAAAGAAAAAAAAGGTGTGTTCACAATTGTTTGTGCTGCTGACGAGTGGCCAAAAAAAGCATTGGGTTGTCCTCACTAAAATTGATTTAAAGGTGAGATAACTTAGTACCTAAATGGGCAAGCATCTCCGCTAAACACTTTTGGTCTAAAAATAACAATCTTGGGGTATGGCCCTTTGCCACTATATGTTAACATTTAGCTAAATGCAACTAGTCCTCACAACTGCATTTTTGTCCAAAGGTTGGGTAAAAACAAACAGTCGAGCAGAAAGCAGGAAGCCCCCAGCAGCCAATACATGTAGTTAGAAGAATTCAAGGTGTTTTTGAAACACTGACATCAGACAATGAAGTGGAAACTCCTTTATTCTGTCACTTTGTCACAAGAAAAACAGCACATTCTTATTCAGCAGACAGACCCACATTATGTGTGTGTGTGTGTGTGTGTGTGTGTGTGTGTGTGGAAAGTACCCACTGAATTTTAAGTGTGCAATTGAAATTCACTGTCTGCAAATTGATCTATTTTCTGGTGATGGCACACATCAGTGGTGCCTCTGATGTGCACCGTCATGTCGGGAGGTGGCTACCATTTAGCGTTCAGCATGCCAACACTCGCATTAAACATTGTTTGCCTCTGTGGGGCTCGCTGCAGCGCCGGCTTCCAGAAAGAAAGCAATCTTTATCACAGTGGGATCAACGCTGGCAAACAATCTCTGTGGAAATAGGGGGTCTGCGATTTCCTTTTTTTCTCCATGGCTTTGGACTGCAATGCACCATAGATATTTTGAAGTGAGCAAGCAGGAACACACACACACACACACACACACACACACACAACACACACACACACACACACACACACACACACACACACACACACACACACACACACACACACACCTTCCTCTGCTGGGGGACTGACACAATGTCAGACAGATTTAAGCAACAATAACAGAAATAACCCCCGGCTGTTGCCAGATAGAGAACAATGGGCTCCGGGCCCAAACCGGGCTCTGCTACCTCGGTGTCTAAACACTGAGCCCGGCCGTCCAGTCCACTCCACTTCCTGCTCGATAAACACAAGGAAAACAGCCGGCTGCCTTTCCTGAGGACACAAGGGGGAAGGGAAGAGGGGCACACTGGAGGACATGACGCCGGAGGAGAGGAATCTCACTGACAGACCAGCACACTGCGAAGCTCTTACGTAGGACGAGACATGAGGTCGGTGCTGACTCAGGCCAGAGACCACGTTCCAGCGTTGTACAGATACACACTGTCATGTATTTCAACATTTTACTGTGCACGTGTCTCTATTAAGGATATCCTCATTAAGTTTTTTTTTTGTCTCTGATCCCGATCCGAGTATCTGCCAAAACCGAATACCAATCTGATACTTGTATTTAACGGGATAATACAACTGCACAATGCACACTTCAAACACTTCAGAGTTATCAAAATCTTTCCAGTGTATGTGCTTCACAGTCTAATAGCTCTGTAATGCAATACAAGAAAAAAATATCTGCGTTTTTTATTTTATTTTTACAAAATAACAAAATAGACAAACTATTTTTATATGGCTTTTATCACAGTTCCAGTTCATGGTCTGTCTCAAAGCATTTCAGCTTTCCACTTGACCAAGTGCTAGCTCTATCATTAAAGAGTAACTCAACCTTAACTTCAAATACCATATCCTATGACACTGGGATCGTTGCATCCCTGACAGTGATGACTACATTCAGGTACTAAACATGATGTCTTCACTGTGTGAGAAAAAAATGCAGTTTCGGAACATGACATGAGTTAACGTGATCTCAGTCTGTAAGCTCTATGAGGTAAAATATTTTAGAGGTATGGATGAATATTACCTCACATTCAACTGAAGACCTTGTTAACCCGCACTTCTAGAGTAGGTTTATGAAATAGATACTAGAAATCAATCAAACCAGACATTTTTCTTTGCTACCAAAAGAAAGTTCTGTGGCTCTTGTACACGTCTTTGAATGAAATTTGTCTTCTATCATAAGCTGTAAAAAACAAGCACTGGTTTTTACAAATTACATGTTTGTAAAGTGATGCATGTGCCATGACATTAAATATCAACTGTGACAACAAATTAAAAAATAACACCAGTGTGACCTGTGTGGCCCACCTGCTGGACATCAGCTACATAAGTTTCCCCACTACAAGCAGTCTCCCTTGTGATCTCCCACAAACGTTGAAAGGAGCATTTGTTCAAGACATTTGTGTTTCTTAAACCCATGACATTAAGGTTGAAGTCAGCTGATGTCTGTGACCTAAAAAGGAGGTTCAGTGCGGCTTTTAAATGGCATCCGATCCTGAATAAATCAAACCTGCCTGAGCTTCAGAAGGTCTGTTTTATCACATTTCTTCTTTACTCTGAGATAAGAGCAAACAACATGATCCCTTTTCATTTGTTGCCAGTGAAATGCATCAAATTGAAAGTGCTGAAAATGTGTTCCTCTACTCTTGTATCCTTACATCCAAAACACATTTGTTTTTCTACTTAATCGCGATTTGGCTGAGACTTAAGTGTAAGAAGCTGGCAGAAAATCAACTGGATGGTTTCTCGAGCAACATTGCAGCCTTACACCCATCAGAAACATCCTAACTAATTACTGCAAATGTACACAATTACTGGAGGCCCACACGCAAAAACGGCGACTACACAGGGCATGCCACAGTCTAATCAAAGCCCTGTGATGTCAAAATCTATTTCTTCTCCATTGTCTGCATTGGCGAGTGGAAGTGTGTTTGATGTTATGGACAAAACAGGATGTAATGACCTCACATAAATAAGGAGCAAGTTTGGACTGGAGAGGACAGTTTGGTCCTGAATATAAATGCATTTGTGTACACGCCTGACTGTACAGAACGGTACTGGAGACTCGTGAAAAATGCCACCGTCTCCACAGATCAAAGCAACATCCAGCACATACAGACATTATAGTCCTGAATGGGTCCTCTTCCTCCCAGACTGAGCTACTGCTCAGAGGGGAAAAAGGAGGTAAGACAGGAGTCCACCCAGCGGACATAACCAAAGGAAAACAGGATACAGCTGGTCAGACCTGTCTGCCAGAGCCAACATAGCTGAGAAGAACCAAGACGTGTGTTCTATATGAAGCATCTTGGGGGGCTACAGCGTACAGTACAACACGATTTCAACCTGCTAACCTTCAGAGTCGAAGCAGAAATTCAACTGAGTTTCCAAATATGACATGAAACACACGGATTTAAAGATGTGAAAAGGAAGGCTCATACAGTCATGATATGGAGTTCAACTTCATATTAAGGCTGGGACGATAATCGGATCGCCGCAATACTGTAGTCAAGTGATACTACCGCGGTGATGAGGTCATCAACGTCATCATAGCATTTTCTGAGGCAATATAATAAATGAATAGAAAAATGTGTGTCTTTGGCTCTGATGTAGCCTGTCCTTAGCCTCACACAATGTCCCGCCCACTGATTGCTTAGACATCGCAAGTCCCAGCCGAACCGCAAAACTGCCGTGCTACATATGGCAGAGGCAGCGGATATTACTTAAGTTGTTATTAACTTCACAATCTCTTACAGTAAAGTTTAAAAAACACAGAGGTGTTTCCTCAGGCAACGTTTTGTTGTTAGTAATGGTTCTTATCGGATGTAACCTCACTCGGGTATTGGCGATGATATGTTCCTTTTTAACCGCAGGATTATTAATTAATCTAGAGTTTCTTCAACTGAATTAATTCCTTGGTCTGTAAAATGTCAGAAAATAATGAAAAACATCACTCAGAATTTTCAAGGATCAAGCAGTCATGTTAAAATTGTAATTAATATCCAGCAAACAGTTAAAAAAACAAAGATTTTCATTCACTAAACTTAAAAAAAAACCCTAAATATTGACAATTTAGATGCAACCATGAATGATTCTGTTTTGCATCTTGCTTGAAAAAAAATACAAAATGATGAAAAGATTGTTGCTGGTTAGTTTTCTGTTGATTTACTTATCTGTTTATAACTAAAAACAACCATCATATAGCCATTGCTGCTTTACAAAATTGATAAGATGGCATGCTCGCAAAAACTCACATTTCACTTTTATCTCTATCAGTAACAGTTTATGAAATCCAAAGCACTGAGATGTGTGTCAAGGTTAGACTTACTGTTGCGTGAAGTGTTGTCCCAATCCCAGGCTTCTACAATCAATGTGTACGTGCGCTGAAGGGAAAGGAAAAAAGAAAATACGTTAGGTTTATTCAGACTAAATAGCTTCTCTTTCTCTTCATGTCTCTAACACAAAACATAAGAGTTGCCTCTTTTCAGTGAAAGTAAACCTAATAGAGCATTAAGATCTCAAGTTGCTTATAAAACAAAATGATATTAAGCATTAAGAAATGTAACATTTGCAACTATTAAGCATTCCCCACACTACAACAATTAAAACACCTTCTGTACTATCAAAAATTCTCTATTTTAACTCCCCCTTTCTTTCATATTAGACCTGGAAACAGTCAAAGCTCATTTACAGTCCACCATTTCCATAAAGTACTTATGGGGATAAACTACTTGACAGAATTTCCCACCTGTAAATGATTATTTGTTGTTAATGACTACATGATGCCTTGTCTACTCTCTGCTACTTTGTTCCCAGATTTACAGGGAAGTTAACATCACCAATAATCCCAATGTGTTTATAACAAAGGGAGAAAAATGTGGATGATTTTTTTAGCCATAGTCATGCAGCTCTTCTACAAGCATCAGCTCACACACACACTCTCTCTCTCACACTCACACAAAGAATGCAAAAATCGATTTCACTGCTACTACAGAGTCTCAGTTGCAACCTGGCCACGTTACTGCGAGGTGCGCTTGAGTTACGCTGCCAATGAAACCCAATGATTCAAAGATAAGACAGCGGGATACGGTAAGAACAATTATGGGAAGAAGCCAAGAAGAAGCTTCAGGACTGAGATGTGAAGAGGACACAAGGGAACAGCAAACTGCCTGAGCTGCACCAACTTTCCCCTGGCTCAGTATGCATGAACCTGCACATACTCCTGGGGGCTCCACAGTGGAGCTTCAATACAAAAATCCTGGCAACAGAAATGCAGTGAAATGCGTTATATCGAGTTCAACTGAGGAAAAAGTCACAGCTTCACAAAGATAGTAATGGTGAAGGTGCATATTGTAATAACCTGATATCTAAGATGCAGACATTTTACACAACGTGCAAAAACAAACAGTAACAAAGAGTAAGATAAGAAGATCAATGCCCCTCATGTGTTCACATCAAATATGAAGCCAGAGCCAGGAGGCAGATAGCTTAGCTTAGCATTAAGACTGGAAGGAATGGAAAACCGCCAGCTTTGCTCTGTAGTGTGAAGCAAAAGAGGCCTTTTGGAAAGCCCTTCTGTTGCTGAAAAAAAGTGAATGCAGAACCATAAAGGCTGCCATACATGCTAGAAAACTTTTTTGCACTGTTACCTCACCACATGAAGTTAGTGCCCTTTATAATTTGTGTCCTGCCCTGGCTCCTCAGACAGCCCGAGTCCACCGCTGCTCATTGACATGTTATTCAACATTTGATTAATCTGCAGAAAAACAGCAGTAAAAACACAAAAAGTTGTTGCTTCATGGGAGTTTGTGTGCAGGACTTGTTCTTGACTGGGAGCAGTGAGTCTCTGCTGGTTCCCTGGCAACTGAATGTTGACAAAACCACAACTTGTCGTGGTATCAAAAGCAAATAAGCTTATTTCCCCAAGATGAACTATTGAACCATTCTTCTGACACTCATCTATTAATCATAACTAGCTGCTAGCCACTAAATGCTAACAACTGGGTAAATCTGATGCATTAAGTAGTATTTTTATTGAGACCCAAACATGATGGTTTACATTTTACCCACTAGATCTCATGTCTCCTGAAAACCCACCACTGAGACCCACTTGGACATTTTTTCTGTTTGTCCTCTAATCTACAAGGGACCTATTATGCTCATTTTCAGGTTCATATTTGTATTTTAGGTTTCTGGTGTTTTCCTTATAGGCCAAAAACACCTTATTTTTCTCATACAGCCCATTTTAGAGCCTGTCTCTTAAAGTCCCCCCTCCATAAGAAGTGTTCAGTGTTTCTGGGTGTTCTGTATCTGACCGTCTGTGCACCGTTATTGCAGCTGGGGAATGTCTATAATGAAGAATAGTGGCATCTTCTGCAGTGAAAAAGCAGGAATATGAATATATATGAATATCAGCCGAAATCAGAGAGATATAAACAACAATAGCAACCAAGATTACAAGTTTCCCTGACCTTAGCATGTAGCTGCATGTAACATTAACAGCTTACAGTACACTTTCAGCCACAGAATGATTTAAAAAATCACTAATAAAAGTCTCTCAGCACAACCAGACATGTTCCAGGATGAAAATTAACATTAACAGTCAAAAAATACATGTTTCCCTGATGTTAGCATGTAGCTACATGTAGCAGTGTAGGCTACATGATATAACAGTTGCAGTTGCATGCTTGAAGCAGACGACTATCTAAAGACACTGTCACAAGTTGATGTAGTCTTGTCTTGAAAGTAGGAAAAAACATTGGAAACAGAGCTAAGAAAAGTCTCAAGCCTTAAGTTTTTACTCACAGGGAATACTTTTAGATACATTTACCTCATTATTTGAAACTTTGTCCATATTTAATATAAACATATGACATTGTATATTACATTGGCTACATGACAGAAAATAAGGAAAAGCATGGCAGGTCCCCTTTAATTATTTCTCTATCACAATCAGTAAATGAATCAAAACAAAAACTTTTAAAAAAGGCAGGCAGACTTCAACTGTGTTTTCAGGAAAAAAAAACAAGCCTCAGCAGGTACGATGTCCATTAAGAAGGTCACTTTGCCAATATTAGCTGTGTGAGATGAACTCTGCCTGGCTTTGTCCTTGGATGTCAGACAGTGAGCTAAGGGGATTATCAGTATAACAGTTGACCGGTGTAACAGTAGTGGTGCATTGGTGTTTTACACAGTGCTGAAATGATTAGTTTATTAATCAGTTAGAGGATGAACACAAATGCAAAGGTCCACTATGAAGGATTTAAGGGGATATACTGGTGGTATAAAATGGTATGTAATATTCAAATTTATTATTTTGTTAGTAAATAATCAACTGAAACTAAGACTTATTGTGTTTTGTTACTTTACAATGAGCCATTTATATCTACATACAGAGTGGGTCCTCTTCCACTGAGTCTACCAAGGTGCACTGCCATGTTTCTACAGTAACCCAGAATGGGCACACCAAACACTGGCTCTAGACAGGGCCTTTCATGTTTTTTTGCATATTTGTGTCGTCCTCCTACCCACTTGCCACACAGAAGAAGTTTCAGTTGGTTGCAATCTCCAACCATTTCACTAGATGCCACTAAATCCTACACAATGGACCTTTAAATCAACAACTAGGTTGATAATCTATTTGAGCTCCAACTTAATAGCAGTTTTATTGTCAATTCTTGGATATTTTCTCAGTTAATCTATGAGATATTTGGTCTATAAATTGTCATAAAATGGTGAAAAATGTTTCGGTGTCCTTGTTTCTCAAAGCCAAGATGACATTCTCAAATGCTCAATTTTGTCCCTAACCCAAAGATAAAAAAAAAAAGAAAAAAGAAAAAAAAAGAAACAGAAACAGAAAATAAAGAAACTGTAATCACAGAATTTTGATTTAAATTGATAGAGTATCAAATGTAATTGTTGACAACAAATCAAATAATGGTTGCAGCTACTGTCTATTAATAATTTGGGGTATTTATGAAGCAAAAAAAATTCCAGCCACTGAAATGTGATTCTTATCTTTTTTTTTATATCATCTTTAATTAGATTAGACATTTGGTTTTTGACTGTTGGCTGAAGACGGCAACTTGAGCTCTGGTAAATTTGGAGGCTATCATTTACTTCTTTCTGATTTATTGTGGACTAGTTGATTTTTAAAACAATTTTAAAAATCAGATTAATTGATAAGGGGGATAACAACTAGAAGCAGCCCAAATTTTTCCACTCCTAAATGCATACATACATCATCGTGCCTCAAAGTGAAACAACTCTTAGTTATTTTGCAATATAACCATTATTTGAATAATTACATTTTTATTTATGTATTTGAAACCCTTACATCTTCTCCATTTAGGTACACATTTTAATTGACACTATATGGATTTTGGGGAGATGGCTCTTATGCAAACTTCCAAATTCTTTACAATGATGTAGCAAAAACCTGAGCTGACACTAGTTTGCGTAAACATGAACACACTCAGTTGAAAACTAACCAGGCTAACCAGCACCACAAGAGTAATCTAGCTGGTGTGCTGCAGGGCACACTGCTAGGCAACCAGCTGACCTAAATAACAGTCATTACGTCACCACCAGTCGTAGTAGCCACAGCGTGACTGCTGTGACCTCTACTGTAATGTCATTGATAGGACGACTGCCTCCGGGGGTGGTACAAAAAAAAAAGCATAAGGCAAGTCTTTGAGGGAATTGAATGCTTCAATGAGGCGGGAAAGAGAAATCACAGGGAGGCGGATTGGAAAATGTGTGTGTGTCAGTCTGTGTTGTTGATCTGGGGGACCAACAAGCTGGTAGGCTGGTTGCTGCTGGGCTATGGGATTAAGTAGGCTTGTCTGGCTGTGGGTGGTGGCGGGAGGAAGGGGAGGGGAGTGTTATTGTGGAGGACCACGAGTGACAAGAGAAGGGGATAGAAGATGACAGGATAGGGGTGAGCTAAAGGGCTTGGGTCAGAGTTTGGACACGGGAGGGGGGTACAGCTGTATAAAACTGTAGCTACTGGTAGGACATGAGAGGCCAAAACTAGGCAGGGGTGAGAGGAAGTGGGTGAGACGGAAAGCTGTAGTTATAGGTATGGGAGTCTGGGGGTTTTGGAGACGCTCGTGCTGCAGTTTCCGGAAGCTCTGTCAAACGGTCCGATTGCAGACGCACAACAGATGCGGCCTCAAAGATGGATTATTTGACATGAACGTGGATCATCCCACGACATGTAGCTCGGCTTCTGACCTTTCCACCCATTCCCCCTCCCCCCACCACAAAAGGGTGGGCTAGCTGCCCCAGTCTGAGCATGTGGGTGGGTGTGTGCATATGCCAATGCGTACAAGAGGAACTGTGAGTGGCAATGAATGCATTAGTGGCAGGAGACCTTGGGATGATGCCTGGCTGTAATTGTGAGACTTTTCAAGTGGCTCGTCGTCAGAAGGAAGAATCAAAGATCAAAGAAAGTAGTGATGCACAATAATATCGGCATGTCATCGGTATCGGTAGGTATTGCCTTTTACATGCGGATTTTTGCGGATACACAAACTGTGAAGTGAACAGGTACAAAACATCAACCCTAACTTTAAGTATTTTTCTTTTTTTGCACAATGTATGAATATTACATTCACTGAAAAGCATTAGATCTCATGTCTCCATCTGCTGGTCGGCCATCATGATAAGAGCATGCATAATATGATGTTAAATCCACTACAGAATAGACTTGATGATCACTAAAATTAGGTGGGGGAAAAAAAAATCGATATATCGATATCGTTATCAACAAAATGAGTCGGTATTCATAAGCATAACACAAAAATTCAGTATCAAGCATCCCTAAAAGAAAAACAGGTGGACATATTGTGACCTCCACCTTCTGGGTTTACCTAAAATCCAGGCTTGCTTGACAATGTTGTAATTGTCTGGGTAAATAGTTGCCCGGGTCAGTGTCTGTTGGCCAGGGACTAGTCTGGTTTCCCACAGACCATCCCACTCTGTGATTAGCTGGATTAAGTGACAGCTGCCCAAATGGTTGGAACAAGATAGATGGATGGGCAGGGGGGGGATAAAGGGGAGGTGTGGGGGAGGGAAAGGCTACTGAACAAAGACCCTTGTCCCAACATCATAACTCACCCCCAATCCCAATCAAAACCATTGTCCATGAAGAGACACAGTCAGCACGAGGACAATTAGTGTCAGCATGTGTGCTGCTGAGCCGGCGCAGGGCAGTTATACTGGGCGAAGTCAAATAAAAGCTGCCAGCGGTTCTAGAAAATCTAACGTGAAAGTCAGAAAATATCCAAATTTCATTCCCCTTTATTCAACTCACTAAAACACAGGTCACCTACATTTGACAGTGTGAAAGACTATGAAGAGTCCCCTGCCAGTCAAATCTCCAAAACCCAACCCAGCCCTTCCCCTGATGGATTAGAGGATTTACTCAGAGAAATCCTAGTTTTCAAGTCAAGAAGGGGGGCATGGTGAAAAAAAAAATTGGATGTTTATGTGTCATGCACTCAGCGAACCTGGGTTTGCTCAAATTGACGCAACAGTCAAGTGCCATCTTTGCGTCAAACGGTACAAAAGAGAGAAAGAAGAATTAACCCACTGAATTCAAGTATCAAAAAAAGAAGGTCATTTTGGTGAATGCAGACGGGATGCTGCTGATGTCTGGGGAAAGCCACAGGTGTAGTTTCCCACGCCAGATGAGGGGTGGATAAGTGAGAGGAAGGTGGTCATTGAAATAAAAAAAAGGGGAAAGGGGACAGAGAAAGGTGGCAGTGAGAAGTGGAAGCCGGGGCAGGTTTGGGTCACTAAGCATGGGATCTGCACGCTTCTTTTTCAAAAGAGGGGTCAGCCCCTCTGCATGTGGGGTGATGTGCATGTTTGCATTCGAAGAATACTAAGAATGTGAGATCCAGGGCTGGTGTGTAATCCCATGGGAGATCCCAGTCTGCCAACAATTCGGTATCAATGGAGGGGTGGATCTGCATCATGAAGGTTTGATTGACTCATTCCTGCCTCTTGTGCAAAGTTGGAAACAAAAACGTTGCTGCCTTTCATGCAATAACTAGAAAAGTCAGAGATGTTTACTCACTATGAAAACACTCTCTGTAACCTTGAGCTATTTCTGTTCCCACGTCAATGATAGATGACCTGAATGTCCACCTCCCTGTTCCCCGACTCCTCCACGAGGAGTTCCACTGACAACTCCTGATTTATTGCCTTCTGATGGGACATGAGGTCATCACGATTCATCCCGTGGCCAGTAATCGCTGCATGTAATCTTCATTAATCTGTGATGTCAATCCCAGCTTTTGGTTTTACTCGAGCTGAGTCTACGCTGCTCCAGCAAGGGCATCGAACTATGCCATTTCTGTTGCACAGGAAGAGCAACAGCATGGGATGCACCTTCTACCTTCACCAAACACCGATTTTTGATATTCCCTGTAAAATATGGACAGTGGCACTCTCACTCATTCAGGAATGATAGCAGTCTCAGTATGAGGAATAACAGAGTGAAAGCCATCCAATAAACCCATGTTAACCAACTCTAAAAATGTTCACTGGCATCTTTTATTCTAATTAGCTAGAAACAAAATAATTGGTTATTATTCAGCCCAAATGATACCGAGGGGTGATTAAAGCATTAAACAGACTGAATGTCACAAAGTCTAGACACCCTCTGAGAGTACAACAGAGAGGTTTCCAATGGGAGGGGAGCCTGTTGGGGGGTGCTTATTACAATCAAGGTTGAAGTAAAGAAGAAAAAGAAGAGCTGAACCAGCTTCCCCATCACTTCTGCCTGGAGGGTGGACCCAAATGCAAATCTCTCTCAGTCTAGCTCCTCAATCTGTTCAGAGGCAAAGATCAAAGACCTCCAGTGGCAAAATCCTTGCAAATGTGGTGATGATGTTGGCAAGCAGAGACATTGGAAGGTCTCTGACACTATTTGACATCCGTGCTAAATGTTTCTGTACTTTGAATGTCCCAGGATTTCAGGTAGATAAAATCAGAACTGAACAATCTTGCATATGTGGTAAACCATTAATATCCATAACATATAAAAGGTAATTCAGTCTTATTCATAATTATGACAATATGACAAATCCCTACACTTTACAGTCTGAAAGCTGGAGCCTGATCTGACCCAAAATTCACTTAAGCTTAACAAATGAGTGACGCTAACACCCGCGTAAAGTAGTTTGGCAATTATGTTTTAGTGCCATTTGAGATAAAAATGTTTACTCTTATACAGTATTGCAGCCTTGGTCTTGAGTTTATGTTTCACCATCTAACTCAAAAAAAAAAACAAAAAAAACACATGCAACCATCTACCAACCCGTCTTTGGAAAAGAGCACAAGGCAAACTGGAGCACCACACTCCCTCTGACCTGCTGATTGCTGCTGGATGAAGTTATGCGAAGGTCCATTTGCGCCGGCTGTTAAACTGCTGAAGTTAGAAAGCTGCACGTATGCCTGATTCTGTTTTACACCGGCTATCTCAGTCATTGTGGAGCTGGGCACACATGCACAAGCCTTATTTTCACTCCCTCAGTGAGCCATAGATTGATGTAGAAACACCCTTAAATCAGTTTGCATGTCGATATTTGTGCCCGCTTCACCGCTCATTAGACCCGCCACTGAGAAACAGGCATATGGCAAAGAGAATGTTCAGTTTCACAAATTGTCTTGTGCCTAATTCATCACATGTACCTGTAAACCATCTACAAGGTGATACCACAATCATCATTAAAGAACATCGAAACAGACTTCAAAAGCTAACTTAGGTTAGCCTAAGTGAGTTTATGATGGCGTTTCCAAGTAATAGTTTATACAAGACACTGGCAGTAAGTTTAAGTACAGTGATATCAAATATGGGTCACTTGAAAGAAGTCGTAAATACACAGTCAAAAGATTGGATATAGGCACTAAATCGGAATTGGGCATTTAGACCTGCAGTGTAAATGCAGCCATAGTTAAACAGGCCTGCATTTTTTTTAATTATCAGTTAGTCTGTTGATTTTTTTTCTATCAACCATTGAGTCCGAAAATGCTGCTGAACATCAATTGCAGTGTCTCAGAGCACAAGGTAACATCTTCAAATTGATTTAATTGTCACATTTGAACAGCTGTTGAATCACCAAACGTCAAAATATTTCTGTTCGACTGAATAACATCAATTACGTTCCTGTAGGGTGAATAATCACTTAATAGACTGATTGTTAAAGCGCCATGGTGAGACTACTACCAGTGCAATTTCCCAAAACAAACACCAGGAATAATCTGCAATTACTGTATGTGCTCAGACCTTATCCAGTTATCTTTACCACGTGCCGGAAGATCAAACATCAATCAAAACACCTGTCTACCAAATATTGTTCATTTCCAGATCTTCAACCTGAGATAATAAGTAGACAAAACACAATCAATATTAGTCTGGTTTTTGGTTTGAGTGAAACCCTGCAGACAAGACAAGCCCCACTGACCATAACTCAAGACAATATTGCTCTACTACAACTCCATGTGTGGTTGAAAAGCAGGTTACAGACAGCATGACAGTCATATCTGTGCTGGGTGGAGAGGTGGAGGGCTGCGAGTTGCTTGCCAAAGTCGTGTGCCAAGAGATGTCGCACTGAAGGCAAGGCATTTGGCTGGCTGCTGTACACCGGCTGCACACACACACACACACGAACACACACGGCCCATTGAGCACACTGCTACTATGCCAACAGGGTCATTACCCATGCACTTCCAATACAACAAACCCCTCCCCTCCTGGTGCTAATTAACCAGCATGATCCAAGAGTATGCAACACGTACAACAAACACAGACACATGCACATTTGCATAGAAAAGCTAAATGATTTCACATGAAAACAACAGATATGTGCAGGTAGACATGAAGGAATTTACTATTAAAAACTTGGTAGAAAAAGCCCCAAACAGGGTTAATTCAGGTTTTGGATTTTAAACAATGAACCAAGTTGAGATGAATTCATTGCATGCTTCAAAATGGAAATGTTGTATGTATGTAAGGCAGTTTTCATGCCTTAAAATCAAGGACAGGTTGCTCTTGCATCACAACAAGGAGGTATGTATTATTATCTGAAAATACTCGTCTGACAAGACTGACAATCACAATATAATCTTGTCAAATCCTCATCATTATGTGTGCCAAGAAATGCAACTATCAACTTAAAAGTGTCAAACTTTTATGTAAAAGTTCAGGTCTTGTGGACTCTTGGATAATTTACTTCTTCAGGCGTTGTGCCTTCAGAAAGAGCGACTGCAGTAACATACTCAGAAACATTAATAGTCTAACTCCTGATCCAAAGCAACAGGGCGCCTGACTAGAGAGCAATACAGCGCCGCCTCCAGCCGAGCCCCATTATCATTTCAAACAGGTTCAACAGTACAGTGACAATTTAACTGCCCATGTAATGACATGCTTTAATTACCCCCACAAGGAGCCTCTAGCACCTGCACACCATTCATTTAACAAGAGGCAGGGGACACAGCGGGCCAAGGCAACAGTGTATTCAAACACACAAATCAATGCAGAGGAAAAATACACACGACTTACAACTACACATCTGTTGTGCATCTAGTAGTTGTACTGCATGTGTTGACAGAAGCACCTGAGCAGCCTGCGCCATGTAATCCTGTAATGGATTTTATTTTAGGTCATTTTTCAGAGACACCAAGAACATAAAGATTCAGTGGGATGTGAGGAAGTACTTTGAGAACAGTGGACATGATTGTGGGTGTTGTGCGTTATATTTTCATAGCTATATTCACAGCCGACCCTCCCACCTCTCTGCTGTCCTGTAATGACATCATTAGATTTCCTGTCAACTTATGTTGTGGAGGCTTCCAGTCTTCTCAGCCTAGTCAATATAAGACTGGAGTTAATTTCACTGTCACAACTCATGTGGTGACGATTTATTGATGTTAATGAGCTACTTCTTAACCTACATCTGTAGTTTTGCCTTACACCAACCAGGACTGCAACTAACAACTACTGACATTGTCGATTAACCTGTCGACTGTTTTCGTTATTATTCGATTGGTTTGGTCCGTAAAATGCCAGGAAATGGTGAACTATACAAATCAGTTTATTCATTTTAATTCCAAAGAGGAGTAAAAAATAAATAAATTCACATTGATGAGCCTGGAATCTGAGAATTTTGACTTTTTTTCTAAAAAATGAGACTGCTTGATCAATTATCAAATTAGTTGCCTATTGATTCAATAATAGACAACTTTTCTGTAAATTGACTGCAGCTCTAACACCAACTGTGTTGCCAGCCTTTACAAGGGCTCAGCTGTGCTGCGACACCGATGAGGCATGGGCCACTTTTAAAAGGTAACTTTTTTTAATCACTTGAATCACTTTTTTTCTCATATCTTAAGTGATGAGAAAAAACTTAAGGGTCTTCACTCAAAGTGCAACGTTGCCTCCTGACTGGTGGTAAGAATCAAAGATGAAAATAAAGCTGGAGAACTTAATCTACAATCTCTGAAAATGCTGTGCAAAACAAAACTGAATATGCATAATGGTCATTGTGTGTGTTGAGGATGTTGAAGGTGCAGTTACAGTACAGGGACAAAACACCTTGTAGGGTACATACACTGAAGGTATTTTTGTATTTACAGTAGCTGTCTGATTAAAAAAAACATATCAGCATGATTTCGGCACCAGTTACTGGAAGCAGAAATAAACATACAGTGGAGCCTCGTCACGTGTCACGTGTCACGCGAGTTCAAACCAACAAGAGCATCTTAAACCATAGAGCCCATAGGAATACCAGCACCATCACAACAGCAGGACTCATGCAGTCTTCAGCTTCAAGATTCAAGATATGTGCAAAATACTCTAATTATCAACATGACATCTGCAGCTTCAGATCATGTTTGTACGTGGGAACATGTTCCCCTTAGTTTACCTGGTCGTCACTTTGTGGACTGCAAAAGCCAAGGTCAATAAAAAGAACATTCTGTACATTTTGTAATGGAAATATGATGAGATGCCAGAAACCTGCGTCTTAGGCAAACTATGTGCACATCTGTCCACCTCTCCTCATCTTTACTCAAAGCCCTCGTAATCCTGTTCAAATGTGCAATGCATTTCTTTTAGACATATTTCCATGACAGCCCATAACCAATTTGAATGTTGGTCTGAGCATTCACAATCGGCTTTTCACAGTGCAGTGATTTGCTTAAACTGTGGTTTGCAGGGCGGCACCAACCTGAACAAGAATTATGAGTAGTTATATACATGCTGGCAACGGGAAGCGTCTCATCCATATGCTTTAATACCTTTTTTTGGTAAAGTGTAAACAGAGGGAGGTGACATGATGGATGCCAACAACCCCTAGAAACTCCTCACTCCCCTTTATCAAAATTATATATTTATAAGCATTTATAAGAAAAAAAAACCTCCTCATTCCTTAAAATGGCTTAGATGTAAGTCTATACCTTTGCCTCATTTAGTATGCATAGCATTATGAATATGCAAATTAGCCCCACCCCTCCACTGCCATCTGGAGCTTAAACCTGCTCACCTTCGACTCTGCTCATCAAACATACAAACCTGTGCAAGTAAACAGTAACAGATAACATAAGCCTACAGCTTGACTACGTTATCAAACAGCCAAGAATATGTTGCTAATTTGAGATTACCCTTGTTCCACATTGCCGGCTCTGCAGTTGAAGTGAAAATGAAAGCAGAAGTAACTACACCTGGCTTCTCCTCTGATACCCTACAGGTTGATGGCATAGATGTAGAATTTCATGGGGAGACAAAAGGAACATATCCCCCTAATTTTTACATTTTTATTTGCATTTGCTCATCCCCTCCCCCATTTAAAAAAAGAGAGCAGCAGGAGACTTTTTTTGTCATAATTAAAGATACTCACACCATGAATTGATTTGAAAATGGTACAAATTGGTGCAGAAAAAATTACTACAATGCAGGATATTAAGTGTTTGTAACTCAAAATTTTCTGACAGGGGACCCCCAATGTTGATTGAGACTATGACACACCAAGCCGATGGTCAGCCATCAACCCACGTTGGGCCGATGGCGAGCGTCCACAGCCCTCGTCACCGCAGTATGTGCCACATCGTTGGCCTCGGCCGTGACTGTAAATGAAATCACTTTCATTGACCATTCAGCTCGGCGTACGAGAAGAGAAATGGAAGGAAGGAATGTAAACAAGCAGCTAAGAGGGCGGGAGGTTGAGACAAACTTGTTGTGTGAGGTAAGATGGCTTTTGAATAAACACTGAGCTGTTAACAGAAACGTTTCCTAATAGGTTGTGTTGTTCACTTCCACACAATAAATACGCTTTGTTCTGTCAAGATTGGATTCTTTTGTTAATGTGCTAACTGGCTAACCAGCGTCATGGTGGCCTTTCGGTTTCCCACTCTGAGTGACTATTACAGACGATCGCCATCTGTTGGTATGGAGGGGTATCTCCTCTCCCACAGGCACACAGCATACGTATTTGTTGGCTGTCTGTTTGAGACATGGCGATATGAGGACGACGCAGAACGTGACTTTTGTCTGCGCTAGTTTTCTAGTGTCGTTTGGTGTGTCACGGCCTTCAGGTTTGTGACATTACAAACCCTGGAAGTCTGAATTAGTTTCTTTGAGACTGTCATTTACTGGACCATCATTCACTGCAGTTCCATGGTGAAAATGCTAGCCATTGTGTTGACTGCTTATTTCGCTCCTGATATGTGTCTTGCAGTGTATAAAAAAAAACACCATATGGACATTTTAACAATGTTAAAATGT
The DNA here is from genome assembly GCF_026936395.1 of Plectropomus leopardus. Classification (NCBI taxonomy): domain Eukaryota; kingdom Metazoa; phylum Chordata; class Actinopteri; order Perciformes; family Serranidae; genus Plectropomus; species Plectropomus leopardus. Next base: position 21,142,496 of record NC_142191.1, on the reverse strand, counting down.
CCATGTGCTTCCACCGGAGGAGATCTTAAAATTACACTATTATTATCACGACCTTCCTCCAGCCACCTATCATCAGGACAGACTGGTAAATGAAAAGGTAACAAGAAACTAAGAAAATCAGGTCCTTTTGTACACACCTAACTTTAGGACAACTGTTGATATGAATGAACTTCTGGATGTAGCCCGGACTAGAAGCTTTGCAAGTGAACCAGGTAAAGAGGACAGCACCCGAGGGAAACTGGAACATTTTGGCACAGGCAGGAATATGTCCAAAATTAGAGCCACTGACAGCATCACACAAAGTCAAAAACAGAAAAATCAAGTTAAAAACAATTTAAAAGCAAGTTATGAGAAACTTCAACATAAAAACTGCTGATTCTGATCAAATTTGCCACATTCTTGTTCAAACTCAGGTCTGCACAACATTAACGGAAAACATGTAAAAACATCATAACGGCCCTGAGGCACCGAGCAGGAAAACATCCTTTTAATTCATGGACCCCAAAAGCAGTTATTTCCCTACTGGTACACACTGTACCTTATGTGAAATGACAGAATGAACAAAACAAATTGTTCTCAGAGGAAATCCCCGCCGGCTCCTTCGCAACACCATAACACAGATCCATTTAATATCAAGAATGTAGTCAGAGTCAGATGGCGATGACAAAGAGTTCAGTCCACGCGGGTTTCCACAGGGCAGCTGTCTAGATCACACAGTCAATACTACACTGCATCTTTGTTGATGAGCAAAGCAACAACACAGAAGTCTGGCAGGCTTTTAAACTCTGATGACAGGCAACAGTACGTAAGATTTCTGAAGGCACAAATGTGCAATGTCTGAGGGCAAAGGCGCTGCTAGGAAGAAATCAGGGCATGATAGGGTTACAGTGGTAGTGGCTTCACAGATTCACATACTATACACATTGGTGAACATATTTGATGTAACAGCTTACTGTTTTGAATGACTGTTAATCATCGATCCTTGCAAGAAAGAGGATAACATTTTAAATGAATCTTCTGCACTTAACAAAAATCTGAAATGCTGATTCGCTGACCATCTAAAAACTTTTTAAAAATGCAATATAAAACTGTCAGGATAGGATGCAATGTTATCTGACGTGTTCAGTTGAATAAAACGTATTACTTTGAGCTGTTGCAGTCTTTAGGATGTTAACAATATCCTGCGCATGTGTACAAAGTTCATGTAGTAAAGGGTTAAGAAGTATTGCCAAGAGCGCCACATATAAAATGCTACGAAATCAGTCCAATATGCTGTCATGAATTAAGACAATCATTTTTAGATTCTGACAGATCAGTCTACCCTTAAATGAAAAGTATGTGTTCATATGCCAAATATATGATTGATGGACCGAGATAAGAAAAAAACTAAAAACTGAAGAAGAAAAATGAATTGATTAACATTTTAATGATTTGTTTGCATGCACATCAGTTAAATATGTCACTGAATGCACACATGTATGATGTATGTTGCTAATTGCTATTGTTCTCTTCAGTTAAGTAAGTAAGAAAATAAGCTAAAGAAAACAGATCTAGTTAGTAAATGCTGTTGTTGCACCCTGGGAGTTCAGTTCGACTGGCTAATTGCATAATCAATACAGAGCTGAGCTGAATCACAGGTGAGACCCGTGTGAGTGGTTTTCCACGCAGCAGCCCGGGGACCAGAGGAGGAAAGGATGGGGGAGGGAGCCACAGAGAGGAAAGACAATTGTTTACAAGAGGCCTATGTAGCCGTCTCCTAGCAACAGCTCTGACAAGCTCTGCATCAGGTGTGGCTAACCATGGCAGCCAGTGTTAGCCTTTGGATCTGTGAGTGTGTGTGCATCCAAAATACAGCCAACTGCAGGCTCAGGCAGAGAGGAGAGAAATACAGTACATCTACAGAAAGTGGCTGAATGAGCTGCTAGTAAAGCCTCTGTCCTACTGCTTACTAAAAGTGAGCACTACAGTGCATCTGCAAGTATCCCAGCCTGGATTTTTCCCCTCAGTCCTTGCTTTCTTATCAGCACAAACACAAACAACCATGAAAAGAAATCAAGAAATTACAAAATTGAGCAATATCCCACAAGGTGTATACAAAAACAAGCTTCAAACAAAGTGTTGATGGTCTTTTGTTACTGTTTACACATTTTTCCAACATTGGCACGGAATACTGGCATGTGCATCCACAGAAATCCCCAAAAATATGAACACAGAGCACTGTACAAATGAACTCAGCATGAAGCTGGTGCAAATTTGTTTGCACCCCCCCAAAAAATTAATTTTCTATAGTATTTCAGACATTTAGGGACTGTTCATTATTTATGAGGGGGAAGGCCAGGTGCAAAAAGGGAGAGGCATTTACAATATTTTTTTAGGTAGTGGGGAGGGACTGTTTTTTATTTTAGCCAATGGGAGGGGCATACAATGACTGTACTTTGTATAAATTTTACCACCTTCCAAACCAGCAAATTTTCGTTATAAATTGTCAAATTTCACCATTTATCATAGCCAGAAACTTCAAAAAAAAAAAATAAATAAATAAATAAAAAATGTATTAACTGTTGGATTTTCAAATTTCTGACTGTCCTTGGACACAATATGTGCAACGAACGCTTCCGTCAGAGAAAAAAAAAACAACTATTAGCACGCCCGACAAGAGTGGAAAAACCACGCTATTTTCAACTCAAGGATTTCATCTTTGACTTTTTACTTTCAAACATTAAAAGGGAAAGTTTTTAAATTCTAGTAATTAATTCATTGTGGAGGGTCATGCATTTTCTCCAAATTACTCAGTGAGGCTCAAGAAAAAATATTTGTAGCTTCAGGAAGTATCAAAAACAAAGTCACATCCCACCCACCTCATACCCAACCTCTCCAATAAATAAAGAACAGTCCATTTAACAATTTAAACCAAGACCACCAACAGTAAAGACCTCGATTTACTTCTTGTAGTAAGTCAATTGCTTGTGCTTGCAGAACAATGCTTGACAGTAGCACAAAAAAAAGTATGACAGCAACACTGTGCATTTGGAGACACGTGGCCAGAACAGTGAGCCAAAACCATTTAAATAGTTTGGGCTTGATCCAAGAAAAACAATCTTAAGCAGGTCTGTGCAGATCAACATATCGTTTAAATGTGAATGAGATTGTCTACGCCTCCCACTTTTTGAGATGATCAGCCTCTTGAGACTGACAGCACGCAGCACAAGGGAAGCGCACGAGCAACACACCAAACAAACCAACTTCATACACAAGCTTTGATCATAGATGCCCTCCAGAGGGTGGGTGTTATTTTTGCAGGAATAATGAGGTTTAAATTGTCATGACTGTCTATTAAAACAATACTGTAACAAATTGAAATTCAAAATCTTCAGCTGCTCAAGCTTCCTGATGAGGCTGGTGGCTGTTACAGCCACACGCATCTATTTACTAGTCAACGGAGGTCTGATACATATCCAAGTTCAGAGCAGATACAGTTACAGGCAGGCTCACATCAAACGGACGTCCGGCTAATGTAGCTGTGGGGCGGGGAGGGAGAGACAGAGACAGAGAGAGATTGAGAGAGGGAGGGAGAGAAATTCCACCGGCAATTTCATTAGTGATCAAATGGAAGTAAAATGTGTCTCTCTTCCTCTTCCTCTCTCTCCTGAAGTGCTCACTCAGCACGGGCCAACAAAATGGAAACTCAACCAGACAGGCTATAGAGGTTCAGCATGATCTACACACTAAAGTCATGACACTAGAAAATAAATTTAATTTGAAAACAGTTTTTTAAAATAGTAGCCTAACTGCTTTGGAAAATACACATATTGCTTTTTTAAAATAGTTGGATTGATACCAGTCTCATCCACAGACTGTATAAAATAGTAGAAAACATAACCATATAAAATAGTATCAAATATGAATAAAATAAGGGCTGCCCCTTGAAAATCAGAGACTCGCATCACCACACAGAGACCCTTAGTCGACTGAGACTGCGTCAAGTCATTTTTTTTCTATGTAGCGTACATCAGTGGACGTTTTGGTCCCCAGATTTTGCTGCAAAATGAGTGCTCCTAACTTTCATGTTGCAGTTGCAGACATGCAGGTAGCAGCATGGAGGGAGAGAGAGACTGTACCATAAGGTGAAGGAGTGGTGAATTTACAGCTCACAGCAAGTTAACAGGAAACAGTCCCTGGCTTCTGCTGATATCTAGAGTCAAAAGAGGCAAAAATGTAGTTGCACATATGCGATCCATTGTTAGCAGTTTACTCTATGATGTTGACGAATGCCGCTGTCACACTGAATGTCCCGCAGAGCTAGTTAAAACTTTGTATGTAAAAAAATAAATCAATCAAGTGTTCATACTTAGCCAAATAAAATTCAACTTGTGTAATTCAGAGTCAGGAACAGCCCTATTTAAAATATTGTCTCATCTTATGTGCGACTGTGAAGCTGAAGCCAGGAGGTGATTAGCTTGCTTAGCATAACAACTTGATACAGGGAAAACAGCTGGCCTGGCTCTCTATAAACTTCAAAAATAGCTACACTTGCTCACTAATTAGCACATTTTATGAACATTTTCCTTTAATTTGTACACAAACAGAAATATAAAAGCAATTTATGGTTTTAGGAAATGAAAAGCCACCCTGCAACCAGCAGAACTGTTTTCAAGAAACAGTCACACCACCTAACTCTCCCTAAAACCACAAGTTACTGAACAGACAAGAAACATACAAATATATATTCATTTGAGAGCTACAGAGGTGCGTCTATTCCCATTAGCCTCAGCCTGTACTTTTGTGTGTAGTGCATGCTAAAACGCCAAACATGGTAAACATGAATGCTAAAAATCAGCATGTTAGCACTGTGTTTATGGGTATGTTGGTATGCTGGTGTTAGCATTTGGCTAAATGCACCATTATGCCAAAGATTAGCCTTAGGGCTCATATATTATGTACAAAAATAGATATGTCCATTTTCAAATGTTGTAAATGTCACTGTCCTCATACTTCCATGCCGTCCTTATGTTCGCAAAAAGCCAAAAGAGAGCACTAGAGGACAGAGTCAAACGTTTCTGACAACAGCAAAAAAGTCGATGATGGAGGAGGTAACAGTAACAATGTATGTTTTAACAGAGGCGGTGCTGTAGACAGCATTGGTCTGGGTGCTGGTTAGGTACATTGCAACATGTGGATGGAGAAGTCTTTACACAACATTACCGATTCATTTCATTTTGCCGTTTTTTAAATGTCTTTGTTGTCTCCTACGTTCGTTCATCCATGTCTGTATATGTTCCCTAAAGTGAGTTTAAATGAGCCCTTACAGACCTGCTAGCATGGTTGTAGACTCAAAACGATCACTTGAAGAAACATCAGGGGGATGAGAACTACCTTCAGTGTCAGAAACCAACTTTGGGAATATTTATTTGGTGTGTACTTTTGGCTTTATGACCTATACTGCAGACAGACACCAGGGGGCGATCGAGATTGAAAAGCTACTCTTAGGGGAAACAGTAATGTTATCCATCTTTATATGCAGTCGGTAGGCAGGTACAGGTAGGCTATTCAAGTAGTTTAATTTCCCAAAATGATCTATTCTTTGAAATATAAGCAATACTGATAAGTAGGTAGACAAAAGCATGAGGAAAAATAAAAAATGCTAATTAGTACAAACATTTACCGCTATCTAAAGTGTTTGTCTTTCTTCATCAATCAAGCCCAAAACTCAGTTAGGTTCAATCTTTAAATGCCATAAAAGTGCAAAGTCTCATGAGTCCCTCTCACAAAACAAATTCCCTCAGCCTAGAAAGTTTGGATAACAATATCAGCAACAAAAGACTAAAACACTCATGAGAAGAGAAAGCAGAAGCAGTGAGCATTTCCTGTAAATTCAAACCTGTGGGGAAACACTGAGTGTAGGCTGAGCTCACAGCATCAATAGTCAGTCTCTTTACTGGCAAGCTGGCATGACAAGCCAGAGCTGGGGAATCACTGGAAGACCTCCAAAGAATGGATAAGCATCATGCAATCTGAGTAAAATCAGCCATTAGTGACTGTATCACACCGGTTTGATGATAACTGGACTGAAGAGAGACAGGGCTATGATGTCTTTAAGGCTTCACAGAAGGAGAAGCTTTTCCCAGAAATGCAGGCCGATTTTCACTGTTACAGCTCGACACTTGACTGGGAGATAAGAAGTGCTCTTTGAGAATTTGATAAGTGCCTTTTTAGACAATTAAAGACATCAAAAGGATATTGTCACTACTCAGGATTTCAAGGCCAATTAAAAAGGCTTTTTGCAAGAAAGATAATCAACAATTGCAGCTTCATCCTGTTCACACTGACATGTAAGGATTCACAAAATATGTAATATTGACAAATTTGGAACCTATAGCACAATTATTCCTGCATTTTTAGATGCTGGGTCGGAGGATGACAGAAGACTCATGCCCTCATTGGTTTTCACTGGGCCTTAAAATGGGCAGTTGTCCAGATGACACAGCCAATAGTACACTGCATCTTTGTTTCTTCAGCGAAGAAAGCGACAACGCCACAGCAAGTGACCCCGCAGGCTTGTTGTGACATCTGGCACTGGAATAGTGCACCGTTATCAGCCCAGGCCACTTCACAGAAAGACAACACACCAGAATAGCCCTCTTCACCTCTGCCTTGAGGTGTCAGTCAATGAGTCCAATAAGAGACTACCGCTGGTTCACATTCTGTGTGATGATGGATGTTAGATTCATACACGTGTAGCTCTGTCAGCCCTGATGGCAAACGTTGTTGGTCACACCTTTGCCATTTTCCCCTGAAGCTTAAGAAAATTGTGGAGGTGGCTGTTAATTCACTAAAGGAGGTCCGTCTCAGCTTCAAACTGAGCTGCTGGAAACCTTGAAATCATAAAATACAAAAAGACAAAACTTGGATCACACAAGTGACACCTTCAAAACAAAAGACTGCAGCGCACAGATCTGCTCATTACTTGGACCTACCTATTCAAGTTTTATCAAATATTAATAGAATTTAATCATTATCATAAAACCATTTACGCCTCAGTATTTCTGGTACGCAACTAATGATATACTGATTATTTTTTTGCCAATCTGGAGAAAAATGCACATCACAAGTCCCAAGAGCTATAGGTGGCACCTTCAAATGGCTTGTTTTGTCTGACATATAATCAAATACACAGAGATATTCAGTTGAGCATCATAGAAGACAACACTATCCAGAAAATATTCACATATTACAGGCTTGAACCAGTGATTTATAACATTTTTTTGCCTGAACATGACCATTAAACAGTAAGATTAACATGGAGGTGGGAATCACCAGAGGACCCATCATATGATATTAACAGGATACGAAAGTCATGATACAATTTTATTGCGATTTTAAATATTCTGCAATATGCTGAGTATTGCAGTAACATATATTGTAAAATATTTTAATTGATGTCTTTTGATGTCAAATGTGAATTATGTTCACAAAGGAAATTTTGTATTTGTAATATTAAAAATTCAGATAATTACAAGAGAAAAATCGATACTTGGCGTCCATGTGTCGATACAATATTACCACTCAAAAACATTGTGATACTATGCTGTTTTGATTTTTTCCCCTAAACCTATTATTTAGAACTACTTTATGATGGAAATCTAGTTTCATCAAATCTAAACAGAATTTAGTCATTGTCGTTAAACCATTTGCAGCTCAATATCCCAAAAAGAACCTAAAGCTTTAGTTTAAAAAAGGGTTGCATACAAGGAAGGCTGTAGTGATTTTTTTCAAGTAATCATGTGGTTATTTGGAGAAAATGCTGATTGCAAGTCCTAAGAGCTAAAGGTATTGTCTTTAATTGTCTTGCTTTGTCTCGTCTATAAGCTAATATCCAAAAACAATCAGTTAACTACTTCTTACAACTGAAAAGCTGGAGCTAGAAAAATGACAGCCATTTTCCTATGGAAAGTACTTAAATTATAACACTCCTAAACGGCATTACAATGAACAAAGAAATTTACAATAAGGTCACTCAAACTCGAAAGGAACAAGAACTAGAAGTCTTCAAAAACTATTGAGTCCATCCCTTTAAAACAAAAGCAAGCACACCTCATTCGTGTGCCTAATCCATCAGCTATCACTCATCTGCAGTCAGATGAGCTCAATTGCCCTGGAGGGGCCACCAGGGGCCACCTGGCACCCACAGCAGGAGAGGAAGCTGCAGGGTGCGGGGGGGGGCGGTGTCAAAACCAGCCAGCACGCACCAAACCACTGCCCGGAGGCGCCAAACACATATTTCACACTCATGGCATAATGTCACTCATTCATCATTATAACAGAGAATTAATTGGAGCATCCATCCAACACATACAACCGGGATACACCTCCAAATGCAGTACATGCCATTCTGATGCATCACACCTGACTCCTGTGATGAACTGGCACTGTAATGTTGTCTTGCGCAAGTGTTAAAGTTAGATATCTCATGAAAGTTGAGTCTTTTTTTCTATGATGAATAAATCCACTTCTAAACGAACTTCTGCTTAGCCTTTTATTCACAGCGATCATTCAACAAAACTGGTAGTAGCAAGTAATTTGGACCAATCCTCAACATCTCAATTAACCAAATTCCACTTGATGGATTGTATAATGATTGAATCAACCTCATGAATCAGCAAAATGTCATCCCAACAGCTCTGCCACAAGCATTTCTCCATAGGAGAAGTAACAGAGACCCCCGCCAGGGTCTACATATCAAAGCATTTCCCCCAGTCTAATTACCCTATCATGGTCTTGGCAGGTGCAAGCTGGTGGACTGGAACAAAGCCAACCCTTATATATCAGGACAACTTTAAAAGACGACCCAGACGACACTGCGAACCACTGTAGCTGCAATCGGATCCTTGTGAAGCATGCAAACCTTTAAGTCGTGATGTGTGGCAGTTCTCATAAAGACAGGATGCTGCTAAGAGCCCCACATTTAATGAGGTCTGTCGTCTCTGCACAGGCATAATTGTGACCCAAAACCAAATTGTTGGGGATTTCTAGTCAATCAGCATCAGTGTGATTAATTTAGCTTCAGTTTATTGGGATAAAATGTAGACTTTTATCAGAAGATTCTTTCTGTCAAGCTGAAGAGCGGGAGTTTTATGCACAGGAAGATGTTGCTATTACAGCTGCACAATGTAAAAAGAAAGCATTTGTTTTCATGTTTTATGTTATGTTAAAAAAAGTAGCGTCCAGGGTGCCTTAAAAATTTCATGTTGACTGAATCTGATACGAGAAATTGAGTTTATTTTGTAATGATTCAACTTGTCTTCTCCAATTTAGTCAACTTCAAAATTTAAGGCAGCCGTGCACTAACTGCTTCTAAAAACAAAGGGCATCTTTGTACAGTTCAAGGATCATTACATTATCAAAATGCAACCAATAAGCTGCTAAAAAAACAGCAACTACTTGCAAAAATGCCCCAAATTAGATGGTTCCAGATTCTAAAATATGAGAATCCTCTATTTTTCTTGGTCTTACATGACCGAAAATGTATTTACTTTGTGGTTTTTCGACTGCTGCTGGGGCCAAAAAGGAATTTGATGACTAGGAAATTGTGACGAGTATTCTTCACTTAATCAGTAATGAAAGTAAGGCAGCCCTGGTTTGCAATGACAGAAAAAAAAACCTCTTAAAGTGTGAACTTTTATTCAGATCAGTGCTGCTGTAATGCACTGGATTGGTGCAGAATGGGAGAGTGGCTCTAAACCATTCAGAAATGGGTTGATGATGTGTTCCCCAGGGTGTAAGTACACACACATCCAAAAATCATTAAATTGAAACATTTTTAAACGGGGTTTGGTGTTGTGCCCTAATAAGAACATGTCAAGAAACACTAACAGGAGATCACAAGAGATCACAACTCACCGGCCAGGCGAACTGGAAGGGGATCAAAATCTTGCCAGCATCGTCGATCTTATTCGGGTTATTCTTTGCGCCCTTAAAAGAAAACATATTTCCACCGAGAACTTGCGTAGATCCAGCTCCAAACGTGCAGACGCCGGCGGTGGTGACCTCCATCTGGTACTCCTTCAGGCAGATTTTGAAGTAAGTGTCGCACTCGTCTCGAGTGCAGCGCAGGTCCTGGGAGCTCCTGGAGCCGTCGCAGCACTCCCCGTCCGCCAACTCGCCGTTTACATTCTCCACGGAGATCAGCTGCAGCTCGAAATAGCCGGTCGACTTGCACACCTAGAAACAACATTTTAAAAAAGACCAAATTTAAATATAGGCCTATATTAACCGGCGACAGCATGGTCTTAGGTTGCTCAAATTGGTGCGTAAAAACGGACAAAACCTTGCCCAATTAAAAATCATTTTAAGAAGCTCGTGCAGATTGGGTGGATGTTCCAAAATAATTAGTTGCATCATGAATGGAGCACGTGAACAGTTTGCAGGCTGGGGTTTTAGACAATTACTCTGCGAAGGGGAGCAAATTAACCGCTGCAGCAGCCAATTGATGCAATGCAACTTCCAACTTCTTGGTTCAGGCCTAATTCTACCCAAAAAGACAGAGATAAATGAACAGGGCTCTCAGCATTGTAACCAAAATGGAGAGTAGCCCGTATCAATTCCTCAGACTTCAATCTTGTCATGGTAACATGATCACATGCTCCACAACTGACGGCTACGTAATTCAATTATCGATTAATGTGATGCGAATATGCAACGCCGGAGAGCAAATACATCTGCCCACGCCCACCAACTTTTGACATTTGTAATTTCTAAACATTTATTTTATTTATATGGACCACAGTAAAATATTATGGGAAGAAAATAAGCGCCTTCTTACCTCGGTCCATAACGTCAACAGCAGGCACACTATTGGGAAGCAATTCCTAATCCTGGTGCGATTCCACATGCCTCCGATTAATTAGAGTGACATAGGGGGGGGAGAAGCGATAAGAAAAGACAAACAGTCGCGGACCCGGCGACTAGTTCCTCCTCTCTTGACATGCAAAAAAATAAAATATTCACATGCGTGATTTCTCCACCGTGTGCGTCCAGATTTCACCGAGGCATTACATGCGTGTGTGTGTGAGCAGGCGGCGGATTGCAGCGCAGTGATGGTCCATGTACAGGAGTGTCCCTCCGTCAAATCTCTCCACACAGCAACTGAGATGTTTCGTAGCCACAGCCTGAGGAGAGGATGTCTGCTTTGATTGGCAGCTCTGCAAACCACTTACAAATTGGCCTGCGGGCTGTCTCTGAGCCAACCGGATTACAGGGGCGGACAATAGTATAATACAGCCCCATCAACCCTCCTCCACCTCCTCCTCCTTCTGCTCTTCCTCCTCCCGAAACTTGAATTATTCTGGGTTTGCATTGAGCTTCATTTGGGTAAACCTACGGAGCCCCTAAAGGGACATGGGGGAGACAAAAAAATTAGATAGTGAAAAAAAATAGATGGTAAAAAAATTAAATGGTAGAAAAAATAATTCTCCCAAGAAACTTTTGTATTCTCTCAAGCACTATTTTTTTCAACATCTATTTGTGTTTTTCCACCATTAATTTTTTTCAACATTTTTCCCCACCATGATTTTTGAATTTTTTCAACATCTAATTTCTTCAACATTTTTTTCCACCATCAATTTTTTTTCCACAATTGCAGTTTACATTAAATTAACATGGAACATTGGTTTTGAATGCCTCTTTCACAGAAAAATTTATTTCCCTTTTTAATGTTTTAATTATAACAATGCTTCAAAAAGTGCATTTATTTTGTATTTATTGATGATATGCTTTGATGAAATATATCACAATTAATTAATCTAATCCTCTTGCTATAAATATGTTTTCACACATGTTTCTGCAGTATTAATAGCTGTTGGGATTAAGACTGTCCCTAAAAAACATTGCTCTTCAGTAACAAGACTTACCAAGGAGCTGTCCTCAGTTCAACATTGCAGCAGTGCAGAGCGCCCTCTACTGTCCGCTAATCAGTCACCACTGAACCTGATTCTGTAAAACCAGCAAAATGAAGAAGTTAGATACATAAAATTAGATGTGCAATAGTGCCATACATTGCACGCTCTGTTTTTCAAACTATGATCTTCTTATTCTTATTAGTATTTTCCATACTATGATGTCCTTATTAATTACTTAGTTGTTTTTTGTTTTTTTTTAAAATAATTTTAAAGATATTTTTTGGGCTTTACAGGCCTTTAACGGATAGGACAGAGTAAGTGTGGAAGGCGGAGAGAGAGGGGACGACATGCAGCAAAAGGCAGAGATCGGAGTCAAACCTACGGCCACTGTGGCGAGGACACAGCCTCTGTACATTGGGCGCCTGCTCTACAGACTGAGCTACTAGGTGCCCCAGTTACTTAGATTTTAAGTGCATCTTGGTGTGCAGAAATTCTCTTCTTTCTCTTTTCTTGGTGCAAAATGTTTTGTATTTTCCCCCTTGGATATTTATTGATGTGTTCAGTTTTTCTCGATCCCACAGTCTGGTATTTATGCATATTACATGTTTCTCTGCAATATCCTGTTACTATCTGCTGCGTCATCAACCTAACATCTTAGATTCCTCGTGTCCCACAGTGCTAGTAACACAGAACATACATATATTTATATTACTTCAGTTGCAGCTTGTTTACATTTACTCAAGCATTGTTTGCCTTAGTCTCAGATATTTGTATCACCTGACAGCGTGGTGATCAGGTGATCTAACAGATGGTCAGTGCGGCTGTTAAAAGACCACACCAGTGTTTATGCATGTTTTAGTTCCCATAGAGAAGGGATACTAATCGTGCTTTGCCTAGGAGCCAATTTGCAAAGTGTCAGGAGACCAGGGGCCAGCTAATAAACAAACATTAAGATATTTATCACTATATACAATAAATTAATTGCCTGCTTTCACGGTTTTTTACATTTGCAAACCTAACTCATCTTTGCCATGAGTCAAATCCAGTGGCAGCAGCCCAGCTCAGGTCAGGTTACGCAGTGTAACCTAGGATTTGAGGACATTTGTGGCTTACCCTGGGCATCTCATCCTCTACTGGCACTTTACTGGAGTTTTTTAAGCACTTTGTTATCTTATTTACATTCAAAGTACAAAAAATATCCCTTAGTGAATCATTTTCATTTTTATTGTTGGTTAGAAAATGGTTGGTGGGCCACCCAGCACCCTGTTACCTTTGGGCCAAAAGTTGAGTATCACTGCCATAAAACATATTATAATTTACTGATAACCTTTTTCAAAAGAGTGCCTAATACTTGTCCTCCTTACAAACTTGGATCAATATCAGTTTTCTTATATTGTGTTCTGATGCCTTTCACAAGCTACTGGTTTGATTTCCTTCGATAACAAATGGAAAAAAGGCAATGGCCAATTTGACACGAAATGTCCCACAAATTGCAAATAATGAGTCAAATCATCTGACAATTACCTTTGAATATTTTTATAAAGAGGAAATGATTATTAGGAAATTCTCAAAAAATAGGGAAAATGTCCCAAAAACTATGTTTATAAGTATAATAATTTTATATTTGAAATTATGTTACAGAAAAACATTTTCAAAAAAACAAACCTGAAATGAATAAATTATTTTTTTTATTTTCTATTTTAGGACATTTTCTTGTTTGTTTGTTTGTTTTTTTACTTTTAATTTATTTTTATTTATTTATTTTTGCTAATTTTAAGGTAATTTTCTGTTAACTTTTTTTGATTTAATTTACTTTTTTTTTTTACTAATTTCTTGCTACTTTTTGGCTATGTCGCATCCAAAAACACTTGGTATATCCTTGAAAGTGGCTTTGGGTGAATACATTTATATTTGGACATCTTCTAAGGCATGAACATGTCAAAGAAGTTGTGGGTGATCAGTACTTAGACTAAACTTTGCATTATTCTTGTCTCTATTGTTACTTTGCAGACATTTTTATTGCTTCCTTGGCAGGGGCCTGACTCTAGAATGCCAAAATATTTTATCCGTTGACTTCATTTTATTTTACCGTGACCCAATTTTTAAACAAAAATGCTCCATCAAAAACTCTTGTATCTATCTGGTAATCACTTTGACAAAACAGTATGCTTGTGTAAGCTGTTTATCCATGTTGTCCTGATGAATAAAACTTCTACTGTCTATATAAGTAGCAAGTTTCATTACATTGATGAGTGGCCTTTAAACTGTGGCTGGTGACAACAAAAACAAGGCTGTACAAAAACTTTTACCCCTGCTCAGGTGTAAGTGACATACAGCATGCACGAGTGAAGTCACTCTGCTCCGTTTGTGACAGTGAAAACAAGAGAGAGAAGCTGCCAGTCAAAGTGTATGTGACAGCACGCCCTCTCCACCCCTCCATGTCTCTGTCTCCTTCTCATCAGGCAACTGCCAGCCTGTCAGATAGGCCTTAAAGGAGGCTGCCGATAGCCTGAGCCGCTGCAGCCGCTTTGACTGGAACATTTCACACGCTGTCACAAGTACATGTGAGTGCCTTAAGTTGGATCACACCTAGTAAAGGGCCTCAGGTGGTGAAGGAACGGTGTGTATATGTGTGTGTGACCAGTGTGGGTTTTTAGTCACGCAAGTTGTGCAGCTCTAGAGAAGTTTGGTCCACAATGACATATTTAAACAACTGCTGAATGGATGACTATGAAATTAGCTAGTTATACATGGTTCTAAGAGGATGAAGCATGCTGATTTAAGTAATCCCTTGACTTTTCCTCTAGCAACTTCATGACGTTAAGTTTTAGTGAAATGACTACTGGATGGATCGGCAAAAATGAAGTACGTGCACAAATGTCCCTCTCATGATGGATTGCAATAACTTTGGTAATGCTGTAATGTTTTGTCTATCTGTGCAAATCTTTGCATGCAAACACATCAGAGCAATATAATAACCATCTAAACATTACACCTGCTAAACCAGGGTTGGAAATGAACTTTTTTGTCCGTCTACCAATGTGACTTGTGGATTCCAAAATTTACCAGCCACTCAATAGAAAACCATTGGCTTTTTTGGCAAGTGAGGAGAGCAAATCTAGCAGCCACTCGCATATTTTACAAGCATTTGGCAGGTGGCTGGGGCTAATTTCCAACCCTGTGATAAACATCAGCATGTAAGCACTGTCACAGTGAGCATGTAAGAGCACCTAGCCCTAAGTACAGCCTGTGCACAATTTATGCTTGCTGTAGTGTCCCCATGCACAAAATTCTTGTGCAGGAAAATTACGCCATCACCACTTTCACTTTGAGCGCAAAAGCTCCAAAAGTAGTTGCAGTGGTTGGTTGTGCACATCCTGAACTTTTGTAATTAGGTGAGCACTGCATACACTTTTCAGATCAATATATAAGACTGTCTGAGAGGTTTGCCTCTACAGACATTTCTCTGAATCTTCATTGAGAGACCACAGGGACAGTCAGTTGGCCTTCAATTCTTGACAAACTAGCCACCACACCGAGGTTATAAAAACAAAACAAAACAAAACAAAAAAGACTCACGGAAAGAGTGGCGATACAAGGGGAAACAAATAACAAATAATTTCGACTTGGTGATAAGGATCAGTAATAAATAAGTACACAAATGCAATGTTTGGTGGTACGTAGCATTTACTATTGCCAGGGAGCCTACTTTTCCGTAAACAATGATTCAGTAACACCCCATGAAATAAATAACATTATGTGCATAACCAAGAACTATGTTAATGTGAAGTTGGGAACATGGCTGCACACTATGAGAAAACTTGTGATAAATAAAAAGATATTTAAGTTAACTGTCTTCTGCCTTTCTACTGCTGCCATTGTTAAAACACAATTGCTTGTCAACTTTAAAAAAAAAAAAGGAAGGTATTATAATAATCAAAACTGAACGCAAAAGGCACAGTTACAAAAGAATCATAGCTTCAAAGTGCAGTTTTCTACTGATACTCTCTAACTCAAGAAACCCCTTAGTGCGCCACGATAACACGACAACGCTGCCCTAATTTCGGCTGTATTTGTGCATGTTTTCTGAAACCTTACAGATACAGACAAAACAGAGTAGTAGCGACGGAAATTGTGGGGGCAGTGTAGCCTAGTTCAACGAAATATGACCGTAGGACATAACAAAGATATTTCAAAGATGTCAGAGTGGAACGATTTATTTAATGGTCTAACAGTCCACTGATAACTACACCGCTGTCTCCACTAAAAGGTGCATGACCTCCTCCACACGAGTTGCTGTCAAAAACTTCTGACCCTGCCATCTAGTGCCATCTACTGGAAGTATCTATGCCATCATAAAGGATGCATGAAAGTATGCAACACAACATTACAACATTGTGCAGTTTGACTGGGGCAGTTACAACGTTTCAAACGAGCATATGAATTTTTGGTACGTAAAGGAAGTATATAGTACATGAATACTTAGAATACATAGATCTCATTGATTCACTAATATGAGCGTCTCTTTAAGCCTGAATGATTCACCAGAGGGACCTTTTTTCTCTACATTAAAAACATATACCCAAAAGTCTAAGGAACAAAAGAAAACATGCAAAATAACAACTATAGATTTCACAGTTTTATGAAGAGGTGATTCTGAGGTGTCCAACACCGAGCCAGACTATAGTATCTCCCGTACACCTACCAGAGGGCCTCGGGTGGTGTGTGCCTACCTTTTCTTCCTGTTTGCCTACATGTGAGTGAGGCACAGAGAGAGGAGTGTGTGTGTGCAGGAGGAGAAGGGATTATGAGTGGGAGCACTGTGGGGGGTTTGCCAGCCTCCAGGGGGGAGGTGAAGTGGATTTCTTCTCTCATCCATTTTTCATGGCTTTTCTCTTTTCAGATCTCCGGTCTCTGTACATACGGCTGACGGGTCGATTCTCTTTTATCTTTAAGCATCTTTCGGGGACTCGGTGTGTGCGTCTGGTGGCGTTTGGGGGGGTTGATGGCGGCGGGATGGGTCAAGGTTGAGACATGCTGTTTTTCATCAAGCTCTAATGACTATCTCACCACACTGACTGCTGATGCTGCTCATTTGCGGGTGTCTTCGGGGTTTCAAATGTGGTTTCACTTTATCTTTCTCTAATGGTGAAGTCAAAGGATACTGAATTCTAAATACGGAGTGAAGGTGATGAGGTTTTCTACACTGCAGATGGATAAATGGATGTGATAACCTCAGGGATATTATAGAGGTCAGTCCACATGGACCAGACATAAACAGTACTGTTTAATGGCAGTTTATTTCCCTTGTGGTTTAATTCAAACACATATGTCCTTTAAAATGGGGCTTTGAATAATTAACGACCTGTTTGTGACCTCTACGGTTCATCCTAAGTGACTGAACTTGTTTCCTGGCCTCCACCCTTCTCCTTGAGCAACAGTGGCCTTTAATTGGCACCAAAAGGTCGACGTAAAGTCCAATGAGATTTTGCATATCAGAAATCCGATTATGTTGCATTGTATTTTTATTGTCATTTTTTTCTTTATGCGATAGCTAGACAGTGTAGAGTAAAAGGGATTTCATGAGGCGAGAGATCAAAATCAACCGCCAGAATTGAACCAAGAAAGTCACTATTATCTGCCTTCTGCACTTTTTACAAATTAAGATATCAGACATCACTAGTGCAGATAAAAGCATATTGTCCTTCACACATGAATCATGTTTTCATACCTTTTATCCCTCACTGCTCAAGTGTGAAAAACCTGTCATAATTCCCCCAGTGTAAACTGTGGAGTAAAGAATGGGGAAGCTGCAGTAGGCTGGCAGAGGAATGTAGCTTTTCCAGCAGACTGCATGTCAAAAACCATAATACTACAAACAGATAGGCAAATGGTTGCAAAGCTTTAAAAAGATGTCAGCAGTCACTGCAGTAGACAAAGTTTCAAGGGCCAGCATGACATGTAGGCTAATGTTAACAGGTCATGCTGTGATTATTATTCATTATTTTAGACAAGCTAGCCAGCTAGATGGAGCTAGCTTGTCTTGTCATGCTAACCCATTATCCATCTTGCTAAGCTAGTGAACTAGCTAATGAAAATTCAAACTCACCTCGTCGCAGGCAGGCATCTTACCATCTGTAAAGGTGAATAAAAAGATGTCAGATGGGTGTAAAGACATTAAATGATAGCCTGTTGACTAGGCTATCTCTTAAATGAATTAATTACCTGCACAAAGGCATCTATTAGCTTAAAAGTTAGCCACCTAGCCAGAGAACTGGGACTGTTTCCATAGTAACAGTCAGTGACACGTGCTAGCAGGGGCTCAATTCAACATGTGCTCACCAGAAAAAGTGAACAGCCAACTGCTCGCTTTAAGGCACAAACCGCACGCTAAACAGGACATTTTTAGCCAGCTGAGCAAATTTAATGCACTGAAAACAGTGTCTGAGGGTCAAATTTTTAGGAATAAAACACGAATGGCAAAAAATAAGCTCAAGTCACGGTGGTTGTGATTTGTCAATCAAATGTTAGCCCCACCCTAAAGCATACCTCTGCTTTATCTCTGTTTTACTCCAAACTGGGTCATTATCTACGAGATAATCACCTTAGGCCGGGAGCCAGATCCTGATGTTTTCTGCTACCTGTTTTTATTTTCACTATTATTTCCTGTTAGCCTTTAGGCTACCTTGGGTCATCACAATTTGGAAACGTTTGGTCTCAAGGGGTCCAAAACCCCTTTTTTGGGACATGATTCTGGCAAGATTATGTATATTCAAATAGTAGGGTAATATAATGGCATAAATAATCATACAAGTATGAAATTTGGCAGGAAGTATCCTGAGACAAACAGGAAAGTAGTAAAAATAAGTTGCTAGAGCTTGCCATCATTCTGTTTCAAAATATCACCCACAACGTCCCCAAACGACAAAAAAAATCACTGTCTGTTAGACAAATTGTTATTTTTTTTATCACTTTATGGTGAATATCACTGATTCACTTGTATAATGAAAACTTACCAAGTTTATAAGCTTCAATTTGAGCCCAAGTTTGTCAATAGAAAGTAAGTCACGGAAGTAGAAAAGCTGGCTAACATCATCACCTAGTAACAGTTTTCTCATCATGTTAACCACTTAAACACTGAGTATATCGCACACTGGACTTGCCACGTAAAAATACCGCACCAGTTCCTTTTGAAGACATCTTTCACATGTGTTAAAAGTTGTTGATGATTCTACCTGTTTTCTACTACCAGTCCATTACAACACAGATGGGTAATATTCTGGTTTAAGGAAAAAAAATAAAATCATCAAGCTCTACTATAAATGGGGCCCCGGTGTCTCAGTAACTTTAATTAACCCAGTTATACCCGTCAGTTCCCATGGTTGACTGAGCTATCAAGTGTGTGGAAAGGGCATTTCCGCCACGATAAGACGAGACATGTTTTGTCACCAACGATACAGAAGTGTACCTCTATCATACCCTTATGTTCTGCTCTGCTGATAGTCCTGTATGCATTTGTGTTTTCTCATGCCGAGAGCTCAAATTTCAAACATGCCAGTGTGTTGGTGTGACATGTTACTGTTCAGGCAGGAGGAAAACTGACAGACGTTTCCAAACTAACTGGAAATGCCTATTTGGGTTTCAGTTACACTGGGTAAACAGGGTCACAGTCAAACCCACACACACACGCTCTCTCTCTCTCTCTCTCTCTCACACACACACACACACACACACACACATTTTATTTTTAAGAATGGAAAACCGCAGTTGCAATGTTAACCAGTTGGGCAAGTTAATGGCCATTCATTAACTGTGTCTTGCTTTTCCTGTTCATGCTTTGGACCTGATGTCCCCATTTAACCTTTAAAACCTCAGCAAATCAGCTTGATTTCTTTCTTTTTTTGTTGTCTTTTTTCAAAAAGATTTTGGGGGGGGATTTTTCCCTTTATTGACAGGGCAGCTGCAGAATGACAGGAAATGTGGGAGAGATAGGGGGAATAACATGCAGCAAAGTGTCCCAGGCCGGAATCAAACCTGAGCTGCTGCAAAGGCCTCAGCATATGGGGCACACACTCTAGCAGGTGAGCATGATGTCTTACAAAAACATGAGAGGACGGCAATGAGCAGTTTTACAAGAAATTGCCCAAAAATTAGTAAGAAATGATTAGAAGAAAAAAATACCTAAAAATTAGCAACAAAAAAAATGAAAGTTAAAAAAACCCCAAAACAAACAAGGAAATTACCTGAAAAAGTGCTAAAAACTAAAATACTCAGATTATTGAAATGCTGCCTGCCATTATTCCTACCACGGCTCACTCATTAAAGAGGATATGTGGTGAGTTGCTCAGATTTCTTTCCTTGTCAGTGTTGACGTGGCAGATAAGACTCCCTCCACATATGGAGATACCTAAGGGCTAAAATTCACTCTAAACCCTCCAATCTATCCCAGCATGCACAGCTCAGGACCTCGTAAATGTATGTCACTGATAAAGACTTGCGATGCTCCAGAACCTTTATGGTCAGCTTGATTTTAGGCATTTAAAACAGAAACAGGTTGTGGTTTTTCACCTGGTTTCTGTCAATGACTATTTGGACCAGTCTCCTGCTCTGCTCTTCTTCAAAGCACAAGGTTAATCCAAGGTAATGACCTAACTGCTCGGGAGTCGAGGGCAGAGGAGCAGCATGACTAATACCTCTTTTCCACCAAAATTAGGTTTGCAGGTTTTTCAGACTCGGAAAAACCCACTAAAAATAGGCTATAATATATAATGAGTAAGCGGGTAAAGACTAGACTGCAACTTTGATATGTTGATTATTTTCTCGATTCGATGTCTGAGGTTTAAAAAAAATTAATTAATAATAAAAAATGGTGAAAATGTTGAAAAAATGTAAATCAGTGCTCCCCAAAGCCCAAGATGACATCTGTAAATGTCTTGTTTTTTTCCAGAATGAAAGATAATCAGTTTTCTGTCATAGAGGAGTAGAGAAAGTTGGAATGAAAGACATTTTTCTATTTTTCTTAAAAAGCAAATCAACGAACAAATCCAACTACCAACAAAGATTAATCAACTTTGAAATTAGTTGGCCGTTTATTGAACAGTTGACAACTAATCAATTAAGTGTTGCAGCCCTAGTTAAGGCAAATAATAGAACTACTACGTACAATCATGAATTCAGAAATGACACCACTTTTCTGTAATGCAGCCTTTAAAACCAGGAAAAGACAACACTTACAATATTATGATATCTAAAATCTAACATGATATCTAGTCTTGTATCACGATATGGTATTGATATATTGCCCAGCCTTAGACTATAGACTGCTTTCCCATTGCCAGTAGAGCAGAGCTGTGTACACAAGTCTGCAGCAGATAAGCATGCCTATTTGTGTGTGGGGGGGGTTGTTGTGGTGTGTCCATTCAAAATCATGTACAGACCAGAGAACAGGTAAACAGTAGAAAGTAGCATGGACAGAGGTCGGTAAAACTTTATGATGGTTACCTCTTTTTGTATGTCTCTTACTTCTTCAGTCTCTCTTTCTCAGCACAGACTAAGTTGGATCAATGTTTTAGCACTGCCTAGGTGGAGACAGATGGTAATTAAAGACAGTCCGTCATAGCATCTTGCCGGTTAAGGGTCTGTTATTAGTGCATTCACCCGGGTGTTGTGTTTTGATTAATGCTGAATGGAGCCAGAGGTGATAAATAACCTGTGACTACTGCAGTCATTTGACCCTGGTGTGAATGCCAATTGCACACTTTCCGATCACATTAAAAAGCCAGATGTTAGCATGTTTTTTTCGTGCAATGGAAATGAGGCTTAATAGTTATTTCAAGTGTAGGTTTGGTGAATAAGTGGATAAGAAACAACTTGATCTGATCAAAAGGTTGGGTAGGTGGACTGAGCACCAATTTGACGACCTGAGAATGAGACTAAACAATCATCTTGCTTCTTCCAGAGTTACATACAACACTTTAAGGCAGGCATGTCAAACCGGTCCACAGGGGGGCCGGTGTGGCTGCAGGTTTTGTTTCCAACCAAGTAGCAGCACACCAGACTTGACTCATTTAATCAACTGATCTCCGTCTTCAGACAGTTGATTGGTCAAACTGTGTGCTCTTGGTTGGTTGGCACAAAAACCTGCAGCCACACCGGCCCCCCTGTGGACCAGTTTGACATGCCTGCTTTAAGGTAAACATACAAGCTACATACAAATATTAGCATCAAAATATAACTAAAGGGATCTTTACCTGTCAGGTTTTAGCTCTCACCTGTGAATGGACTGCATTCAGAGAGAGGGGTAGTAATCCATCTGCTATGGTAACACACACACACACACACACACACACACACACACACACACACACACACACACACACACACACACACACACACACACACACACACACACACACGGTCTCTGGAGAACAGACACGTCTCAAGTGTCCAGTTACAACATGAAAGCAACAGGGACGCAATTTAAACGTCCATCCACCCTTCTGAAGATGGGTGGAGAGGGGTGGTTGTATTCACAGAATTGTTGGTCTCTCTTTAAGAATAACTTTGATTAGAGATGTGATCAGAGAAAACTGAGCTGATGACACCAGTTTAATATTTTGGGAAGTACGCTTATTTGCTTTCTTTCCAAGAGTTTGGTGAAAAGATCAATACTACTCTAAATTTTCTGTATTAAGTTAACAGCAGTGCTGTTGCTGTTGCTTCACATATAACCTGAAAGCAGCTAATGAGTCTCCCCCCCAAAGTTAAGCTCACTAATCAGCATGTATTTTAATTGTTTGATCACAAACAGAAATCGAATTTTTTAAAACAAATATTCACAGTTATATTATGCATTAATTTAAAGCGTTACCAAAAATATATATATATATTTTTGTATTCCTTTATCAAAATCCAATCATGTTTCCCTCCTGAAAAACAAAATATGATGTTTGCTTACAAAAGCAATAACCAATTTTAACCGCAGGTGTATAAAGAAACAGCGTTGAATGCCAGGCGCTATTAATTCCTATGAAAGTTGCTTAGTGGCACATAAAGCCAAAATGATTCAACTGCATATAAATATCCGGATGATCTGTGGATAATTAGCACTTATTCTACACTTTGCAGCCCATACAGCAAGGGCACTCAAAACTCTTTTTTTCTTTTTTTGTGTGCTAGCTTTCAGGTTATTTTCTTGAACTTTTTATTATTTTTTTGCAACTTTTTGGGTCATTTCCTCTTTCGTTTCTAATTGCCTTCTTCCCATCATTTTGTTCCTTCCCAACCAACATGCTTTTAAGAAAGCAGCAGATGTGTGATGTTGGCGTTTTAAAAAAAGAAAGGGTATAAATTGAAAGTGATGTAAAAAGAATCACACGTGGCAATTTTAGTGATAAAGGTGTTGAACGAATATTAAAAATAAAAATAATATCTATAAAAATATGACTAAATCTAGTCACAAGGTGAGTTTAAAGAGTTTTTCAAAGTATTTTTTGTCTTTGGATCTATGACTCCAAGAGGAAGAACATTTGTTCTCTGTTCCCTTACATTCACGCGCGCACGCACACACACACACACACACACACACACACACACACACACACACACACACACACACACACCTCTGCTGACTCACCTTAGATAAAATCATCTGCACACGGTACAAAATCTTTTATTTTCTCTGTGGCTAAATATGAGCACCCTGCTTTCATTTCTGGGAAACCATCAATCAAGATGACCATCAAGATCAGATGTGCAGAATTTGCATTTGCTTTGCTTTATCTCTAATCAGGATGTGTTTGTTCAAGATAGACGATGTGTATCAACCAGCTGCATAAAGACTGCTGACAGATTTATGTAAGCAGCAGATAACGTGCTGCAGACTTCAGGTCAACCTGCAGATCTCTGCTCTTTCCATTTCCTGAGAAAGTGAAGTCAGTTGTTTCAAAATGTAATGTAGAAATTACTCTGTGTTCCCCGACAATGTACAAACATGAAATAGTTTATATCACTCTATCATGTTATTGTAAGAAGATATTAGGACAAATGTTTATTGATGTACTTCATTTGTTATCAGTTATTCTGTCTTTTGTGGGTGTTCACAGGAAGAGTTGTAAGCAGACACACTATAGTATTTATAAATCAATTATTATATCAATTATTAAATGTTTACCTACTAAATGCTAACTAGGCAACCTGGTCTTACTTCAAACTCATCAAAATACCAGCTTCATGAGACGCATGCATTCGAGCAATCGCTGTAGCATAAGAGCAAGAGTTCACATCAGGTGAATGGGTCAAACAAACTCTGTATTTTCACCACAGAGACAGCTGTTTAAATCCCTTTAAAACAAAAAGTTGAGTTATTTTAATAAGAATGTATTGTGGAGCACAATATGCTATTGTATGTCTTATGACATAAGTCAAATGATGTTACATTTTATTAGAAACAAATGTACTTATTTTAAATCAAACCATACTGTATTCTCCAAAGATAACCACATACTTTTGTTGCCTTAACAAAACCTATAAACAAAGTTTTTCTTACCTATGTTCTAAGTTTATTTTAAAAAGGGACTGAATGCATTTACGGCGCAGAAACTGTACAATTCCTGTGAAAGCAGAAGTTAAGTTTGAAAAGACACAATGCCTGTAATAAGCGTAAATTGACACTCCGTCCGAGCGTCCGAGCGTTCAAGTCTGACGCTTGAGGCCACTGAGCAAGGGTCTTTATATGACATTTTTGGAGCGAGAATGTGTTTAAATAGCAGGGCAGAGTAAAGAGTGGACAAATCTTGCTTTTCCTGCACCAATGAAGGGACATGTCCAAAACAGAAAAGTCTAATTATGATGTTAGCAAACATTTTTAATAGGATTCAAAATAAGAGTGGCCTACTATTCAGTAAACACACCTCTGAGCCTGTTTACAATTACTTGATTGACAATCAATTGTCAAGGATCATAAATCTTAAGCGTTTCTAAAAATAAGAGAGTAAATAATTGCAAAAAAAAGACATTTTGGGCATCAAACCCATTTTATTTTAACTTAATGCAGTTTAATCCAACACAGTTAGTGCACATGCAAAGTATCATATTTAAATATATACTGTATGTTTGTACCAAGTGTCATGTTTTAAAAGTTTTAATATTTCAACATTTAGGTAATAAATTAACAAAATTGAAACATTACTTAAAACACTGCCCACAATGAGTATACACTTTTAATAAAGCATAAAATACATGATAAATTCATAAAACTGCAATGTTTGTGTTTGTACCATTTTTTTGTTCAGAAAATATTTTTTTAAAAACACAAATTCAGTGAAAGACACTAGAATTTAAAAAAAAAAATCACAATTGGACAAATTTATTCATGTCTTTACCATGAGAAAAATCATAATACTTCTTTCACTTAAAGGTATTATGTGTAGGATTTTCACCAAATATCACACTACTTAACAAAAGAACATGTGCTACACTTTATGGTCACTATAAACTGCTTAATAGCAGCAAATCTGATCATCTTCCCCTTGTTGCTTCTGAATATTCAGCTACCAGTCTGCCAACAGCGAAGCAAATGTGACTCCATCTAAAATCAAAAGTGCCTCTTTGACAAACAAAGGAATATAGTAGTAGATCACCAGAGGTAATGTTTCTGTCACATCCGTGGTCCGAGTTATAATTGAACAGTAATTAGAGAATACTACACATAGCACCTTTAAAACATGTTTCTGATAAACTGTTGCTCAGCTTATGATCATTGAAAATACAGTAAGAAACAAAACAGTAACAGAAAAAAAGATCACAGTTGAAGAAGCAACTACAGCATAGCCATGGGGGCACATCTATAAAAGTCTGGTACCGATGAATTAAGTATTCTGTCACAGAGAACCACTTCACATTTCTGACATATTGCTGAGAATTTGATATGTCAGCGCCTTAGAAGCAAGCAAACCACACAAAATGTTTTTGTATGTGCCTGAGTGATGGAGGTAGAAATGTCCAATGCTGGGCTAATGGTTAATATCCAGCATAGGCAAGAATGAATTATACAACCATTTACTTACCTCAGATATCAGTGTTTTAATCAGTAGGAGTAGCATATGGCTTAGCAGTGGCACAGTCTGCAACCTCACTCTGGACTGTCAAAAGTGCATTTACTTTTGTCGTATGGGGAAGGTGAGGTTTGTCACGGTGGGAGACTTGAAGGAACAGTTTGAAATTCTGGGAAATGAGCTTATTTGCTGTCTTGCCAAGAGTTATTGTACGGTAAATGCAAAGCTACGGCCAGCAGGTGGTTAGCTTAACTTAGCATAAAGACTGAACGCCAAGCAGCAACTTCCAGGGCTAAAAAATGACGTCAACACAGGAGTGCCAAAAACTGCAGTTTCTCTAATGGCCACTGGAGGCTGGCTCCAAAACAAATTAAATCCTCAAACACCTCCTTTTACAGCCCAGTACAAAAAACAACAACACCAGCGTTACAGACCTTCAAATAGCATCCATTAGAAACAAGTCAACACTATAATACAGAGTTTGGCTTTAAACTCAAATTTGAGCATTTTATGAAGGAAACACAAAAATTCTAAGCTAAATAAGCTCATAAAAACATAGCCAGTCTCTTCCTGATAGCTAATAAGAAGTGGTTTAACATAAAATAGACTGCAAGTCAACTTGTGGTTGAACAAAAATTAAATAAAGGTCTAAATCTAAATCTAAATCTCCATCATATTTTTAACCGTGTATATCAAGACATTGGCCGAACTTGCTGAACCTGAAGTGCTGCCACGCCGGTTGTGTTTCTTTTGGCTACCAAAGTCTTTGGAACAATCGAGCTTGAATCAAAAATCTGCAGACGTTAGACTTGATCCCTCCCACTTGAAGCTGCTATCTATTTTTTTTTCTTATTTACTTTTCTTATTTCAGTTATGAAGGCTGTTGTTAGTCCTCAGTGGTGTTTACTAAAACAACTTTCAGATAATAGCCAGAGGAAGGGTGTGGAGAAATATGTACCTGCGCTGGCTCTCTGGCTGATGCCAACCACAATGACAAGCCAATGGAAAAAGTTGTTCTCGTGACAACTTTCCTCAAAAAGAACAAAATTCAGCCAAATGAGAAGTCGCATGGAAGTTCTCACACATTTGACAGGCACATAAAGTTACAGACTGGCCTTAAAAGTTTAATGGCTTTGTTTGTCACATTTCACATGGAGCCAAATCAGAGGCAGCTGGCCTCATTTCAGTAAACTGAGATTATTTTTTTTTTTATACACAGAGGAATATCTTTTTTTGGAATGACATTGCTAACCCATTTAAAATATAGGCGAGAGATAATTTTCTAATGAGTCATTCCAAAACAAAAAGTGACCATATTCATTATTCTGCACAATGTGTTCATGTCATTCTAGACAAGAACAAGATGGTGGAAAACTGTGAGCACCGTTGGAAATCTTTCACTGAGGTTCTCCAGTTAACGTAACACGTGTTGAGAGATCCATTTCGACCTTATTCAACTGAAGACTAAAGAAAAGATGGACTACATTTACATGCGCAATAATATTCCTCTATTACTCAGAATGAGAGAATGTTATGAATTTGGTGAGAGTAAACATCATATTCCAATTATTTTTTTTTTTAAATTAGGTCTTTTTCCATATGACGCATATTCAAATTAAGGATATGCCGGTATTATTTGGGTTTTCGGAGCATTCTTTAGACATGTATACAATTTATTCAGAAAATGCCTCTCAATCGTTGGTCTCTTGCCTGTTTACAGTCAGCTCTGTGGGTTTGCAAAGCTGGGGTGAAGATGCATGCCCAAAAGAAAAGCCCATATTTCTAGTGGGAAACACCAGAAAGACAATGACATTAAAAAACAATCAAAGACTCGGATATTAACAGATTTTTGGATATGCCCAAATATCGCAATATCAGCCTTTTTTCAAGAAGATGGTTAAAGAAATGAGAAAGGGAGGCTGAGTTTGTATGCTCCAAGTCTGCCACTGGTGGAAAACTTCTGATTTTGATGTAAAAAGGGTGTCTAGAGATATCAGACACACTTGTGTGCAGAGGTAGGTTTTATGTAGTAATATGGTTATTATAGTGTGCAAGGTTCGATAGGTAAGTACAATTATAAAATCAAAATACAGTAATGCTCAGTGGCAGGTTTTATGATTTGGAACATCATAAATTTGGTCTTTCACGTAGAAAAGCTTGACACATTCGACAAAAAGAAATTTTAATATGGATAAATTAAATTAGATAAGATGTTTGTGGCATTATAACACCACAAATTGAAATCTGTGACATTTTAAGACTTTTTAAGGACCATTTTTTATGTGATAAATGACATGTTAGGGCAATAAACGAGAACGTTAGTGGAATATTCATTTTCATCAGTCATGTATACAGATTTTTTAGAAAGAAGAAAAAATATTTTCTACATGTAAATGTAGTCAATGTTTCATGGAAGACAATGGAGGAAATAAAAGGGGTAAGGGATCTAATGAAGATAAGGTGCCAAATAAATAGCTTTTTGTAAGCTAAAAATTAAATAAAATTATATTAAATGTAAAGATATTATGGTGACTGATTATCATTATGTAAAATATATTTAAGAAAATGTTGTTTAAATGCCCAACGTGAGTACTTTTTTAAAATTCACTCTAAGTGGATAAGTTGTCCAGTGGTCATTCCATGTTTTTCCAAAGGTGCTTTCCACATTTTTCCAAACTTGTTTAAATAGATACATCCTGTAGTTTTTACTCGTCTGAAATTCTGCATCTGAATTTACAACAGGAACCAGTTTAGCAAATGAGAATCATCTTTCTCTTTCCTAAAGACAATCAGTAAAATAAAAATAACTCAGGCAGTTACAGCAAACTGTACAATCCTACACCAATGAATGATCTTTGATGGAAAGAAGAGTAAAGAAGCTCAATGACTGGGATGTAGGGGGAGATAAATATGGCTTAAGGGTTCTGCATATATTCCTACACAGTCTGGGTGGAAATATTTGACTCAGAGTGTGAAACATACTCAGTTTGCTTGATTCAAATTCTCTTCACTTTGTGCAAATAAAAACAATGAAACTAGAGCTCCAGTGGCACCAGATAACTATGTTGTGATGCCTGAAATTGACGCTCAGTCCTCTTCTAAGAGAACTGTGAGATTCAGTAGACACATTTAACAGATAAATGGAAAATAAATAAATAATTAAAATACAAGGTTTAATGGGTAAAAGACGCCAAATGTTCACATTTGATTGTCAGCTGTTCCCCAGGCTCAAAAAGCCTGAAAGAACAAAATAAAACTTGGACTGATGTTAGTAATTACTGAAAGTATTACTTTGTTTCACAAATACAAAAACAGTAGGTTAAATTGTGGGGACCAGTTTTTGTTTCAAGGTGTCATGTTCAGCATGTTATTAACATTGCAGTTAAATAACAATAAATTACAGCATTTTCTAACTTCATTTTGTAGTCTACACACCACCAAGTAATGCAGACAGATCTTTTTTCTAATAACTGCTAAATTTCATTCATTTTATCTTGTCACACATTTTCCAAACATTTGCAGGTGCACCAAGATGAGCAGTTCTCAATAATTAACTATAGAAATCATGAGATGTGTTATCTGTTTTATGTGAGCAGTCATTTTCTAAAAACAATATTGTCTTTGCTTTAAAACTTGCATACTTTTAAGAGAACTACAAGGTGGGGGTATCTCTTCTTTTCCACACATTGATTAATATATGAAGTACCAGCCCTTTCTAAATGAAGAAGAAACATTAAGTAAGAACCTTGTTGCCTTTTAGCTGCAAGTGAGTTTGAAATATAATAAAATGCTGGTCATCATCACATTCAGAGATCCACCCTGAATATGACCGAAAGTTTGACTATTTGGACCTGAGATTTTGGCAAACTGCTGTTGAGATAAGATGTTTGTGTTGATGACTATTCAAGATTAACTACACAGATTCACTCCCAAATGATTTATGACCAAAGGCAATCTTTTAGATGGTTCAAGTCATTTCAAATATGCTCCTTCACCTGAATTAATGTGTTCAAAATGTAACCTTGAAATGCCGGGTATAAAAATGGACACTCTGGAGATGACTTTGATTGTAATGAATACGATCAAAAATAGAGGATTTAGCCTTTATACACTCTTTACTACTGTATTTCCAGTCTGTCTTTATCTCAGCATACAAACATGCAACAGAGTATAAACAAAAACTAAATCAAAGCTGTCCACTGACATTTTACCGGCCAAATAACTCATCTGCAGGATTGTGCTTGAAAACACTTGAAACTGAGATTAGCCCCTCTGTGCAGGGGCAGTAGGTGGATGCGTTTTGTGATGTGAAATGACACCGAACTCACACTTTTTTGTAGAAGAAAAAAGCCTGCTAACATGTCCACAGGTTTGACTTTATGAAGATTTGAGTTGATTTCAGTGACACTGAGTGACTGTTAAGCCCGGGGTACTATGTATGATAAGTATTGCTTAAAGGCTGTGGATCAGAGAGATTGATTGAGGCGTGCTTGAACAAGTGGTGGTTAAAACACACCTAACACCTCAATCGTTACAAGGCCCCACCATTGACTAGCATAGTTTTTGCATTACTGGATCATGGATTAAAGGAATACTCCATTATTTTTTTTTTAACTTATCTCTATATGTTTAATGGTTTAAGTAACAGTACACAAAATAGCTGTTGTTAATGTGCTGCGTATTGTTTTTATGAGAAACACAATTCCTCAGGCATACTTTTTTATCAGGGAAGTAGAAATGTTTGCATGAACTCAAATTCAAATATCAGCCCCTCCAGGATGCTGCAATCAGAACAATTTATAAACCACCTTTGTCCAATCCCCTCACAAGAAGACTATTTAAAAAGAGTGAAATCTCATTTCATTGTATATATTGACCCAATCAGCCCCTGCGTGCCCTGCTCTTTTAAGCCCTGTTTACACTGCCTTTTAATGGCAGGAAAATCAGCATTTTGCTTTTTGTGTGCAACCCACCACTATTCTAAATTAAGATTTTAAGATTTGAAAAGCAGTTAGCAGTGGTTAGCAGAAAACTCAAAAAAGAGGAACAGCTGCCATAAACATCCACAGTTTAGGAAAACAATGACATTCGGGAGCTCCTTACCCTCCCGAGCAGCTGCCATATAACAGAGACGGCAAATGACTGTTACTGACACGGCAGCAACAGCTAATCCGTCAGCCACTGACATCACAAGTACTCTCCAGTTCTGTGGGGAAACACTGAATGCTTATAATAACAGGCTCTGAATCTGAGACAGTATTGCAACTATTATTGTAATTTTACTTGCCACTGCATTTAAAGAATAAATTAAGAATATTTTTGCCTTTATTGATAGCACACCTATAGAGACAGGAGAGAGAGAGGGAGAGAGGGAATGACATGCAGCAAAGGGCCACGGGTCGGCAATAAATCCAAGCTCCTGCAAAGGCCTCAGCCTTTATGAGGGGCTGATGAACTATAGGTCGAACGGCCCCTGCAATTTCTTTGCAAAAAAATAAATTCAATTTGAAAAAAAAAAAAAATTAATTAATTAAAAAATCCATGGCACACTTTGTATCACACTGTTATTTGTTTTTAGAAAAGCTGCCTTAAAAATCAGCCATTTCAGATTGCAAAATTTCCAAAAAAGCCTGCAAAATCCTGCTGGGACTGTTAATATCTATTATTAGCATGCTAAAATGTTAGCAACCCAAGGCTGTCATGGGGGGCGTGGCTGGTCAGCATCACCCAGTCTGCAATGGATGTTGGGTGTTGTAGGAATGCTTGAAACAAGCTGGAATTTGACTGTAAGCAGAATGTTAAATGGCTCTTTCCTCAGTCGATATCAGGTGTATTTAAAATACTTTTTTGCTTTTATAAATGAAGTTAACATTCAAGAGCCTACTCTAAAAGCAGTGGAGTATTCCTTTAATCAAGGGCAGGCAAATGAAATCAGTGATATGCAGCCATTTATAAATGATGGCACAGTAAATAAAAGAATCAACAGATTAAAAAAATTGAAAAGAGAAAAAGTGTGCCAGTGACAACCAGCTATGGCGAGTTAGATTTAGGAAAAATATTAAGACCACATGAAACTCAAGGTAGGTAAACAGGACAAAACTTAAAGATAACCGTTGGCAACAAGACAAGGGGCCCACCTTTCATCATGTACCAATAAGCAAAAAAAAAAAAAAGGCAATACAGGATGAAGAGCCATGAGGGGAGGAGTAGATGTGCTGGGCCAGTGTTTGATTGAATTTGGAATAAATGGTATAAATAGGGTTTGATTAATACTAGTTAGACGTTGGTGGAGATCTTGTACTTGGGAGACATGTTATTATGGAACCAGATGAAACTAAAAATGACGCCCATGGTTTTGGGTATACGCTCGTCGTAGGCAAACGTCATGGCCTCATGCAGCGGGACTTTGACCACCTCGATAAGCTCTCCCTCCCGTGGCTCACCTCCACCTGCGCTCACGCAGTTGTCGTCAGACACCTCGGCGTAAAACATGGTCTGCTTAGCCCCCGTTACACCTACGCCTGACCTGTAAGGGAGGATAAGGGAAAGAAAAAATAAATTGTTATCAACTGTGTATCTTCACTTACTCAAGAGTTTTTCCACAGGGCCAGGTGCTGTTTGAATCTAAATACTGGATCCAACATGACAATGAAAATGCATCAGTTTCTAATGTTATCATTTCTATAAAGCAGAGGACTTGCAAGAGACTCATTTTGAAAAAAGGACAAAATTGGTGCAGCAGAGACAGAAATATACTGACTTTTTGGGCTGTTCAATACCAATATTTGACAATTTGTTTTATTTTACATACACAGTTTTTGAAGTTTGAAAGGGCTCCACAGTACGTTCAGTTTGACAGCGTACTGCACTAATGATGAACCGTAAAAGTGCGACTTTTTTTTTTTTTTAGCTGACTCATATTAAACAAAAGCCAGAGACTGTGTCATATTAAGTTGCTTCCAGCTGCAAATTTACCACTTCTAAGCAGACGGTCTCTCTGTGCTGCTCATGATGCTGCTGCCTGTTTGTCCCCAGCTCCAAAGAGTAGCATGAAAGTCAAGAGAACTCACTCCGCAGCAAAAACTGGGGACCAAAACGTACCCAGAGCTACAGTGCAAAGAACACTGAATAGGACAAACAAAATAATACAGAAAGAGGCCGCTCGACAGTCACATTTTACTGATGAGTCAACTCTGATTTTCAAGGGGCAGCCCTGGTTTGTACTGACAGAAGTATCCAAATTATGATAAGTATAGTTAATGATAGATGAAGTGCTTTAAAAATATATTATTTTTAACTAATTTATCACTCTTAGTTGTTGATGACCAAAAGATGAAGACAACCAAATACTGCTGTACCCAAACTTGATACAGAAAGCTTTTAGGATCTGTCCTCCAATGCTGATAATAACTAATATGCACAAACTTTCTCTTTAGTAAACCAAACTGACCTAAGGCTGCCTACTAATAGCACAGAACTTCACCACACCACGCCGCTCTGTCAGAAACACCCTCATAGGGGTCCTGAGGGTTAAGACGATACCTATCTCTTTAATGGAAGCAGCCCACACATAACACCGGCCATAGACAACACCAACAGAGCCCAAGTCAAGTCAAAAGCCCAGTTATGAGAGCTGTCAGTCAAAGCTGTCCAGGTGCTGCTGTGTAATGTGGGACTGTTCATCTCCTAAAACGTCTGTGTCAAGAGGATATAGTGAGCTAATAATCTGTTGTCAAAGATGGATGCTTCTCACATTACCTCAGCAATCATAGTTCCTCTTCTTTAAGCCCAAACTCTTATCTTTAAGGCACTTAAGTGACTTTTTTTTTCTAAATAAACTACCACCAAACATTTTTTTTCAAATTGGATTCATGAAAATGCAATGCTTCTTCTTCTTTTTGGGTGCACCAGATTGTGTGATTTAAATTTTAAGTGATACTCCACCCCAAAAGCAGTAGTAAGTAATTCATAAACTCCATTGTCCTCAATTCTAGCTGATTTACTGTTAAGCCATTAGTGAACACGACACCAAACCCAGCTGAACTGATTAAAAAATCCTGGAGATTGAGTGGGTAGCGATTCAGAGTAGGAGGCTACATCCTGACTGTGGAGAACTGGATTATGCTGCAGAAGTGGCTTAATAAGTTTCTGTACGTTAATAATAATAAAAAAAAAGCTTCCATCACAACACTGGTAACCTTCTGAACTTATCTGTGAAGGGCTTTTCTACATTATTTAAAACCTACAGGGGAGAGCGTTTGCAAAAAATGTTTTAAATGGACTATTGCGATTTTAAATGCGCTTATAATGCTACCGCGAAATGAATTTTGGAACAATTTTTGAACTAGGGTGTCTTTTTTTTAGAATTAGTCAAAAAAATACATAGTGATTACTCTGACACTTAATGTCTTCTGTGATTATCTATCTGGTTTCCTGTAAAAAAAGAGAGATGAAAAATGTTTATCTTGAGATAAAATGCTGCCCTTGTCTATGTCATCAGACGTCAACTTGTACTTGTACTTAACGGTATAAATATATATATATATATATATATATATATATATATATATATTCCAACACTGCTCCTAAAGAACAGTACAGTTCCAAACATAATTTGGCAAGCACATATAAACGAACATAGCTTTGGGAGGTTTGGGAATTCAAAATGAAAATGATGTAAATTGGGCAACAACGTATTAATTATTAGGAGACAAGAAATCCAGTGGGTGTGACTTAATATTAGATATTCAAAAGACAAAAAAAGCCTTTAAAATGTATTTGTGTTGGGAATATACAGGTTTTAAGTAAAAGGCTTCTATCAAATTTACTTACAA
This sequence comes from Plectropomus leopardus, assembly GCF_026936395.1. NCBI lineage: Eukaryota > Metazoa > Chordata > Actinopteri > Perciformes > Serranidae > Plectropomus > Plectropomus leopardus. The sequence goes on along the minus strand of NC_142191.1, from coordinate 21,107,714 downwards.
AAAGTATTTCTTGACTTCATGTAAGATATTTCCCACAGCACAGTCAACACAAATGTGAAATCAGCTGACCTGTAGGAAGTAATCCTTTTCAGTTTAGAGGCAGGCACATCATAGCCACACTCTTCCAGCACCTCCTGCCGGGCGATCTCCTCCAGAGAGAGGTCGGGTTTGTCTACCAGCCCGGCGCAGAGCTCATAAGTGACCCCCGCTGAGACCGGGGGCCACTGAGAAGAGCTCTCCCCCTCTGACTGGCCCTCCTGAGACTCAGGGGCAGAGGCTGCGGCTTCGGAGGCGCCCTCCTCAGTTTTTTCAGCGGACTGAGGCGGCTGCGTCTTGGTCTTTTCCCACTCACACATGTATACAGCTGGAAGGGAAAAAGGCAGAAAATATTGTTATAACTAATATTGTTGGATTTGCTGCTTTTTTCTCTCCTTCGTATGACTCTAAATTGGACATTTTGGTATTTTGGACTGTTGGAAACTTAATTTTTTTCTAAAGATGATGAACCCAAGGCTATGTAAATGTGTGATGGACATTTTTCATATTTTCGGATAAAGGCCTTTAAGGTCCTGAAGAAGGCACAAGCCGATACGCGTTGGTGTGTTTTTAATGTTCTAGCCCTATGAATTAAAGGCCTTTTATGCTTTTCCAACCATCCTGAGTGCCTGGACCTGGTTCTTTTATGCCACAGTTTTCTGGTAATAAGTTCCTCCCTTTTTCTGAAGTATTTCCTTCCATGAGCACTGGTGATTTGAAGGACACCAGAAGCGCTCCTGCTTTCTCCTTTTTTCCCAGAAAATGCTTATTATGGCTTCAAGACCAGTGCAAATGCACAGCGTGTTGAAAGGCCACATAAAACTAAGAACAGAACAAAGAAACAGTTACTGTTCTTGAAAAAAAGGCTCACTCTTCAGCAGGAAATTGCACTTCAAAATAAAAGCTCTGTGCTGCAAATTTACTGTACTGTAAGAAAGTGTATTTTTCCCAAATTTGACATAGTTGTGAATCACTTGCAGTTCATTCAGAATGGACCCATGGCCCACTTTAGGACAAATCAGAACAAATATCAACAATATCAGAACAATAGCAAGGTTTTAAAGTGGAGGCATCGTGCCACACCTAAAATAAAGAGCGCCTCTGCGAACTCATTAAATAAACACACATTATCATGAAATTTAATCAATTTCCATGTTGAAACCTTTAACATACTGACAAAAACACTTTTCATTGGCCCTGTGCTGCAAACATACTGTATTTCTAAACATTAATTGTCTTACACCAATAAGCTGACCAGCATATCGTACACTCCCAGTTTAAAAACAAATGTCATTCTAGCTTGTAGAAAAACTCAAGGAAAAAAATATATCAATGCCCAGACTTCCTTGAATTTAGCACAGTGCAGTGTGGAACAGTCCCCGGTGACTTCTAACAAAGGAGGTTAGGTTGCTTTGTAATGGGGCCTCTTGCAGTCTATTTATGAGTCTGCATTGTTACTGAGATCCAAAAGAATAAACAGGGATTGTAATGTACTGCTTTTTAGTGAAAGTGCCCACAGGATGTATAACAATTAGATCTAGCTGAGTGACAAGAAGAAAATGAATTGACACGATTGCAGAGTGCAGTTAGTCTCCTATTATATGGCTGGACGGTATACAGTGGTTCCCAGTCTTTACTCCTTCAGGGTTTTCTTGACTATCACTGATGACATATTTTAGGGATATATCATTTTAAATCAAATTGATAATAACAGCATAGAACAACTGATAAACAGTACAATTAACCCAAATGCCCACTGCAGGGAGTTTGTATTAGATTAGCAAATATGATGAATTTTGAGCAGATTGTTTCCTGTGAATATTGCATCAGAGACAAGTTTGTTGAAACTTTTTATAGGATTCTAGACATCTACAATCTTATATTCTTTAAAGGCGAGATTAAAAAAAAAAAGTATATCTTCAACATTAATCTAAACTGAAAAAATACAAAATCAAGAGGGCCTAACTACCCCCTGGGAGGCTTTGGCTACCCATAGTGAGGTTGGGAACCAGAGGTGTATGAAACGTGTTGCTACGGTCCAGCCCAAAATTCATGTTGCCTAAATGCATGTTAAAATGCAGAACATTATACTTAGCATTAGACACAGTCGCACAGCAGAGGGGAACTGCTTTCTCTAGAGCTGTACCACTGATCATTTAACACATCCTCCCTCTGCAGCTCCGGTCGGACCCGGGGATGAACGCTCCCATGTGACCGGTGGAGGCTGCGCTGCCTTCGGTCGCTATCAGAGCCAAGCTCTGCTGATACCGACAGTTTGTGAATCGTCCTATTGCAGCTTATTAACAAATTCTGTCATTCTGGCGCCACCCAGTCCGACACTATAACATGTAATATTCACCACAGTTTCAATCAGAGTCAGATTTTCCTCTTCTTTTTATAACGGCAGTGTCACTTGTTCTGACATAACTCGTAATAGTTAACAACGTTTAAATTAATGTCAGGCTCATGTCTTACAGACAAAGCTGTTCCTCAAACTGATGTGGTGATCCTCTCTCTCCTCTTTCCAAAACTGACATAAAAACCGCGGAAGGCTAGTAAGCCATCCAGTTAGAGATTTCCACCATGCTGCCATGTTAAACTGGTTACAGAGAATGAGCAATAACGTTATGTTAATACAGGACTGTCAGCTTCTGTCAGTCTGTCCATTGTGTCCGCACCTATTCAGTTTGAAAGATCAACGGTCAATAATGTGGAAACAGCAATGTCACCCCATCAGTCACACTGACCAATGATGCAACTTCATCACACACTCACACACGGACAGAGCTTCACGTTTATAGGGCTAGCCTTGCATGCTGCGGTCTAGCCAAAAACTTACCCGGACGGAACTGCTTGACGAGGACAAAACAGTGTGAGCTGGTGTTGAAGATCAGCACTGATACACTAAAAGAGAAGAGCAAAAAAAGTTCAAGTTTAAATTAAAGCCGGACAACTTTTTCTGACAGGAAATACCACGCCATGTGCCGCCTACAGTTTCTCTCTCTATCAGACTATTGGACATTGGAGCAGCAGTGGCTCAGGAGTTGTGCATGTTGACCAGTTTGCTCCCTGGATTAACACATCCAGGCTGCCATACTTTGACAACAGTTGTCTCTATGGTACTTTCAGTGTGCGCTAGGTGCATCAAATGGAGCGGTGTCGCTCTGAACACTAAAACTCTTTTGCTTTCGGTAATTATAGACAGTACATTTTACATAAAAGCAACGCTTTCTTTTTGATAAATACTAAGAGCTAAAACCACAATGACACTAAAATCCTATGCAAACATAAACACTATTCTAAAATAAGAGCCAAATCACTCTAGATTTAAACGATGACTTTCAACAAGCAGGATCCATCCATCCATCCATTTTCTCCACAAGCAGGATGTGGAGATAAAATAAGAAGGAAGGTCAGTGTGATATGCTTGAACACTGGCACCCAGACAAGTGCACACACACAGGTGGTTCAACCCTGTGTGTGTGTGTGTGTGTGTGTGAGTGCGTGCATGCGTGCGTGTGTAAGCGTGACTGTCGCTACCAGTGGAGACTTGAGGCCTGGGGTCGGTGTTGGGAAAGCGGATGTGTCTGAGGCGGCAGGAAGCCCTGCCCTGTCTTTCCCAGGGTAAGAGGGAACCAGGACATTGCTATTATAACTGGTTTCTACTGCGCCTGGGCTGATACTGACTTAATATCCTTTTGGATTACTGATATTTAAAGTCTGATGTAAATTTGGTAACGATATGTAAGGTTGTCAGCTGACCTGGGTAAGCCTACAGTGGGACTACAATCATGCTTTTGAGAACTGAAGCCAGAGTAATACAAGTGGTCAGACAGCCATACAGGTAATAAACATGCTGAGAATTTAGCCAGTTCAGCTGTCATGTCATTTGGAGATACGGCACTGATTATCTTTATACACCCTATGATGATCCCTCAATGCACAGAAAAACTGAAAGTCTGGAAGTCCGTGTGTGAACTAGCAGGAATGTTCATGACAGGTTGGGTAATAATACTTACAGTAACACTCAGTAGCTCAGTAATCAATTGAGTGAGTAAAGTAATTTTATTAGTCATGGAAACAAAAGAAAAAGTTGTCGCTTATGATAAATTCATGCAATTGAAAATCCAGTCCTGATATTTGTGGCAGCCTACAGCTGTGAAATATAGTCTTGTGGGGGGATATCTCCACTGTAGAGTACAAGTATAGATGAGATAATGTGGTAGATTTGGGCTAAAAGTGGGACACATAGGCCTGAGGCATAGAAGCTGTCCCCTGAGGCAGGTCTGGGTCTTGTAGTGCTGTTCCACACCATTACTGCTGTTTTGCAGCTTCCCACTGAAGAAAAATGCTCTAATGGTTAAACCAAGAAGCAGGCTAAACGGACGCTCAGAACTTTTCATGCACCGTTAAGCTTTCTCTGCGGGGCTTCTGGCTGGACAGCGGGAAAAACTGGGTTATGGCAGACAGAGGAGCAGGGCTAAGGGGACTAGTGGTTGTGCTGCGAAGCTTATGGTATTAGGATCCTTTTATCATCTCCTTGTTGTACAAGGAAATATTCAGGTTACGTGAAAATTAAATCATCTTTTATTTCTAATTCTGTCACAGTCTGCAACTGTCTTAAATTATTTTGTATCTTTTATATGCTCATTTAAAATTGTTATTATTTTGATTTATTTTAATTGTATTGTTTTAAATAATTTTAATTGGTCAGATTATTTTATTGCTTATCTTGTGCAGTTTTACTTGTATTTTTGTGTGATGTATTTTTCTCGACATCTGTTAATGAGAGCTTGCTCTGAATGATCCATTGAGACTAAATAAAGATTGAATTGAATTTTAGTTCTTTAAACTTTTAAAGATACAGTATACTGTATACTTTTGAGATACAGTATATTTGTATGTACCACATGAAAAAGTGTGATGACCAAAGAAATTATTTTTATTAACCTTTTAGGGCTTTGCTGAATGTCTTTTTTTTTTTTACATTCGTAGCTTCTATTAAGGTTTTTGAGTGAAGCTTCAAATGAAACAGGAACAGGAGAAACTGCACACACCAGAACCACATGGAAACAGCATCCGCTCCAGCTTCCAGTTCCCATCCTAACCCGAGCTGAGTACACCTGACCCAAAATCCAGTTCATTTGATTATTGTGGACCCTACCTGGACATGATATGCAGATCCATACTCGAGTCCACTCAAAAGGTAAAGAGAACAGCTGTTTTAAATAGTGAACTCGTAAATTGAAATGTGAGTTATTAATTGTAAAGAAACTGTAAAAAAAGTGTTGTTTTTCTTTCTGTGAAATCTGATGTGTTGATTTGCTGCAGGCATGTCGTTTTAGCTGGCATGCATTGTGAAAAGAAAAGGGCTGGAAAAAAACATTTTTCCACTGAAGCAATGAAGATGAATCTAATAATTACTGAGAGATTTTGTGCCAGCTAAATATATGGCTGCTGTTCATATTGCTCCAGGTTCTAGATTGATTTACTATGTTACAATTACACTGTACGTTCTGCTTTATATGTGTGGAAAATCAAGAGATCCACTCTTCCATAGTACTGTACACAGATCTGTTCAACAGCGTGGGGGGAACAACTCACTATTACACCTTTTCTCCACTAAATTTAGCACGTATAGGCAGGTTTTTAGAAAGATATTTGCAGACCTTTATCAAGGGCCTCTCAATAATTGTAATAAGGGAGGGGCAGGGCCCTCAGATTTATCCTGCTGGTACAGGCATATTGTAGCTCATCACTACTTGAAGGCAGTAATTTAAAAAGCACGTGAAAGGCATGGAAGTGAGCAAGCAGGCATGAGCAGCACTGAAGTAAGAGCTCAACATATGAACTCCATCTCTCTGTTGCCTCGTGTCTCTTAAATGTCTTGCACTGGCCAAAAACACTGTCTGTCATTAAAAGTCACTTCCAGTAACAAGCATGCAGCTCTACGCAAACACTCCCATTAACACACGGGTGTCAAAATAACAAAGCAGTGGGAGTTGCCCATCAAGCCTATATGTGTTTCTGTAGATTTGGAGACGGCCTTATGACCATTCCCCTTTAGAAGTATTTGAGGCTCTGCATTCGTGGCAGTTAGTGACGGAAGTTCTTTGTTTTTTAATAAATCCTGTTTCATGGATAGTACGTCAAGCAGCAGCCAAGAAGACGCAGTCAGTGTCCAGTATGAAGACCTCAATATTGCATCTCTGCTTTCAGCCAATGATGTCCTGTTGGCGTCATGAAGCTGTAGCCATGGGACGTGTGATGGAAAATGGTGGATTTAGCCATTTTGACTTCTAAGATGTGGGCTGAGATCAGTGGGTGAACTGGTGTGCCGTTAATGGTTCAGCAATCGTTCCAGTGTACCAAAATACTATGGTAAAGAAGAAGCAGAGTTTAAGGGTAAAGCTTCCGATTTACCAAAATACCTCCAGCATTGACTTATGACCACCAGCTCTGTGTCGTGACTAAATAAATTAAACTGTGGATGTAAACGTAAAAAATTGAGAGAAGTTCCTGTCACACTCCTGATTCCCAAAGGTGAGTCTTAAGCCTCGAAGGAAGCTTGGAGAAGAACCATTGTTTCTCCATGTTGAATGAGCAAACTACTTTGCTAACAATGTTGTCAGTGGACCAGACGAAAAATATGGATGGTGAAAAATGCACAATGACCACTGAAAGATGCATGGAAATCCATATTTCACTATACTGTCAATTAAATAAATTAAGTGACTTAAGAGTAATAATAAGTAATGGCAAAGGAAAGTATTTGTGAGAGTTGCAGCCAAATTGCTGTTACTACAAAAAAAAAAAGCCTTAATTCCACAAGGAAAGTGATCTTTGGAGGCATTTAGGGATCAAGAAAAGGAATATCTTCCTTTAGACATTCACTAATTAGATTTTACAGTACATTAACCACAAATACGTCTTCCACATTTTTACTGAGTACTTCTGAATTGTGACAAGAAGTGTCCTGCTGAGAAAAAAAATGTTATGCGCACTTAAACAAAATGTTATGCGCACTTAAACAAAAATGCAAAACAATCCTGGATCCTTTCGATACACGCTAAAGAGGGAATAACACTTGAGCAGAGTTTCCACTGGGGATTGCTGGATCTTCCCAGGGGCTATTTTCTTTAGGAAGTACAGGTTTGAGGTTTACTGCTTTTGTCTCAGTGGAACTATTTTTCACAGGGACCTCTCTTAAGGGTCAGGAGTGAAGGAAAGAGGGGTTTCAGTGACCTGAGACTTACCTCAGGGCATTAAGGTACCCTGGGCAGAGCGGGGAGTAGGAACTGTGGTTTTGACACAAATGTGTGATATTTCTCTTACAGTGCCCCCTGCAAAGCTTGAGACATTTATAGCCATGGGCAGGTAGAATAACAGGGCCTAAGTTCCAGAAAAACAAGGTCTGTTTTGGTTTGACTGTTTTCTCATGATTTGGCATCGTTTAGAGATGCTCGAGAATGAAGGTATACAAATATCATGAGAGAGAGGTGCTGATAATGGCTACAGGTGGAAGGACAAACACAAAAAAGGCAAAAACTCACAACTTTATTATTTTACTGTGCACACAAAACATGACCATATAACCGCATCTAGGGCTGTCCCTTAAAAGTCGGAGATTCGATTAATCAGTCAGTGACCTCTCAGTCGACTGATATTACTTCAAGTCGTTTTGGGTGTTTTTTGCTCATCAGTGTGCTGTGCAGTTTATTTTTGGGGACTTTTTTGGTCCCCAGATTTTGCTGTGAAGTGAGGTAAGGTAAGTGAAGTAAGGCTCATATATACCATTATCTTCTATCTTATGCTCATAAATGGTAAAGTTACAGCTCACATCAACTTAAAATGATACATTCTCTGGCTTTGGTTTTATATCTAACGTCAGCAAAGAAAAAAGTTGCCCATTTACGATCCATCATTAGCGCCGTTAGCCTATTTACTATATTATCTTAATGTTGCTGTCACACTGAATGTTTTGCTGAACCCACTCAAAGTTCAAAACTTTATATTAAAAAAAAGAGTCATTAAATATTCATATTCAACAGCCAAATCTGATTTGACTTGCATAATGCTGAGTCGGGCCTAACCGTGGCATAACGTTTCTAGATTTTACGTTGCACACACATAAAGAACAAACATAAATAAATAAAGAACTACTACCTGTTTTATGTCTGTATATCTGTTTAAAAAGACATCACTTTTCTTGAAATTTGTAAAAAAAAAAAAATATATATATATATATATATATATATATATATATATATATATATATATATATATATATATATATATATATATATATAAGATTCAAAGGTACAGAGACAGTTTGGGACAAGATTGGTGCAAATCAAGCTCCTTAGCATTCAGAACAACAAATTCATCCTAGTTTGATGATCACAAGGAATAGATCAGATTCAGATAATTAGTGACAAGCTCTTTAGACTGTAAAAAGTCTCCTGACATTATAGATTTCAAATCAATTGCATGGGCAGACTTTCTTTAGAGATAAAGTCTTGCCTATGCAAACAAAACTCTATTCCAGACCTATTCTACATCAATGTTTGTAACTCCTTAAGTAAACTGAGTTTTATTTGTTTTCCCATTCAGAAAAAAGAAAATGGTTTTGACGGTTGACTATGCTGTGCCATCTCTTTTGTGTGTGTGTGTACACAGAATTCTTCAACCCAAAAAGTAGGAAGGAGGAAGCAAAAAAGGAATAAAATGCATTTTTACCTATCATGGGTTCGCATGAAGTCCCAGGATTTCTTTGTGCCATTCTGAGGGGAAAATGACAAAAATAACAACATTAGTTAACACAATTAACAAAAACACTAGTTAATTCTTAAACACTGTGGTTTGACTACTGAGTGTGAAATAAAAGTGTATACAAAAAATGTGGAAACAGTAAGTATTTAGTACACCATAATATCACACTCGCTCTATATGTGATGTGTACAGCAGGTAGTCAAAGTACTGCTGATTTATTTACTTAATATGATTACTGTAGAAGCTATCAGCTGCCCCAAACTGATGCCTGCATGGGCATGTTGAAGTAATATTACAAAACACACCTAACAAAAAAATGTGGATGTGTGCAGATGTGAATCAAAAAGGACTGGGCCTGCACCAAACATGACATTGTTAAGCTTCATCAACCATAGTTCAGCAAAAAGCCATAATAATGACGTGAGCAACATTTTAAACAGTAGCCAAAACTTTGCAGAAGATATAGCAATGTGTGTTGTATTACCTTATCAAATTGATTTAACCATGGCTACCAAATTCAATACTAAACTTACAGCAAACACTGGCAACAACATGCTGTTTTCTGTCAGAAATTAGCTGCTAGGGGCAAAATGTCAGGAACTTCCCATGACTTTAGACTGAGGGAAAGAAATTCTGTCTCGTTAATGTCACAAAAAAAGCACAGAAGTCACACATATTCAAAAACCATTTAAGGCAGGTGCTGGACCAATGAATGACAGCATTGAACAACATGAAGAAAGGTCCCTGTCACTCCCTTAAAAAAGTATTTCACCTATATAAAGATGACCTATAGAAGATCACAAAACTGGGCCGTCTATGTTGTGAAAAGATGCAAATACTTTTGAAATTGGTGCCACGTGACCAGAGAAAACAGAGAAAAAGAACTGTGGCATAGAAAACAACTACAACTACCAGAATGCATTGCTCCATATCAGACTAACAAACGCTCCCACTGGTAGGTGAGGTAAAGTGAAGTCATCCAAACGACACAATGGCGGCTGGCTGGTAAACAACAACCACACATTACAAACTTAAATATGTTTTTGAAAACAATTTAGGCATGCGAAGAGCTGACAGAATCTTGATATATATTTGATCAGGACTGCCTAGTTCTATTTATTCATTTTTTAAACGTTATTCTTTGGACTTTTATGGCCTTTATTTGATAGGACAGCTAGATAAATTACAGGAAACCGGTATGAGAGAGAGTGGGGATGACATACAGTAAAGGGCCAACAGACTCGAACCTGGGGATACTGCGACGAAGACACAGTAGCCTCTATATATGGAGTGCCCGCTTTACCAACCGAGCTACCCAGTGCCCCAGTTTTTATTGTGCAGGAAGCAGTGTAGCATTAACTTCCTGTTCACAAACTTGCTATTACGGCTAAGTGGGCCTTAAAATATGTTTCTGAAAATAATGCAACGTATAAGCACATCTACAAGTGATGTTTCAAACAAAGGCTCCTCTTCTTCAGAATTGTTAATTTCCTGACCCCCCCCAGAAAAGGATCCACAGTCCATTGTCGGACTTAGTTGCAGGGAGAGATTACTGGTGACTAAACGCTAAAACATGTCCTTTAGTTACTAAACTTCAATAACAATAGTTTGTGTGTCATTGAAAACTGAATGTTTTTATGCCCTGTGGTCACATCATCATATCAACAGGACGTGTTGTGCGGCTGAACGCTCAGTAAATTTCCAGCAGTTCAATAACATTCAAACCGCCAAGGCAGGTGTGTGACCTGATCAGCACAAAAGAGAATCACTATCAGCACAAAACACTGGCTGGCACTGAGATAAATATATTGGCAGTGACACACACACACATTGTCTGATTGTTGGCTCCTCATTTGAAGTTAGTGTTAAGAGACGATGAGGAAAACATCCTGATAATCCAGTTTATTTTCATTCATACCAGGTGAAGCTAGGAAAAGTATTTGCAGCTCAGGGTGCAAAACTGTAGGGGAAAATCCTAAATTTATTCCCCTTTAGCGTGAAATCAACCAAATAGATTCCATTCACTGACGTGCAAGTTCCTGCAGCTGTGACTCAGTCTGCACAGAGGACTGACTTCAGCCCACTGACTTTTACATCAAAACTAACCACTTTTACCAGTATACATACTGGTAGGTCACTTTTGCAAGGCAGAAATCAAAATTGTAAAACCAAAGTGAATGGGTACAATGCAGAGCTGCAGGCAAGGTCAAGGAAAGTAACATCTTTAACCCATTCCATGTATTTTGACTTTTATTTTCTATCATCTACATGAAATCAGTAAAGATGTGAGAATTACACTGAAAACTTAGCATATATTCCTCTCTTCACATTGCATGCTGTATAAATATGGTAAAGTCGGCCTACATTTCCTATGCCTGAGGAAATATGGCCTTGATTCAAATTTAGGCTACACCTCCTCTCCACCCACAAGCTCTTTCAGACACAGGGATGACAGCTCCACTAGAGCAGGCTTATTTCAGCTACAATAGATGTGCTTTCTTCTTGTAAATGCAGTGGTGCAGTTTCAGTACCACCCAAGAAATGCGAGGAGGTGAAATGACAAGCTAATTGCGCTGATAGAATCAGACATAATAAAGCTACTGCTGTGGCAACAGGGTTTGAGTTCGTATGTGACACTTGTGCCAGAGATCTACTTAGAGCTGCTAGGTGTGACTTTAAGATTTTGATCTAAAAAGGGAATAAACTAACACACAGCTTTTAAAAGCTACTGGCTGATTTGATGGACTGAAGAATATGGAGGCTTGAGTCCTTCCTCACAAGTAGGGGTGTGCCAAATCATATTATCGCTGATAATCCCAATATAATTTTTAGTATGTCAAGAAAAAAATAATATTGTGGAAATGGTAATATTTTGACTTACTGACTTGTTCATCAGTGCTGAGTGACAAACGCTGCAGCAAGAGGACCGCAGGAGAAACAGCAGCGCTAACGAACCTGCACTTCATACAATTATTTAGTGAATAAAGTGGCATTTTTTAACTGGGTATCGTAATCCCTCTATTTAACCTAGATGAAAGCAGAATAAAACTGGATTATGTATTACATGCCTAATTTATTAATTCATAAAAATAATCTGAATACTCGACATACTATCTCTACTATCAGTCAGTACAGTTTGGGTAAAGAAACTAAAAAATGAATCGGCTTTTTAAGGTGTTCTCAAAATCAACTCAATAAACAGTGAAACGAGTGGTGCATGAGCTCACAGGTCACTGCCACAGGACCTCGATGAGAAGCCAAGCTAGCATAATGCTGTTCATGCATCATTAACGATCATGTTGTGATGTGAAATGAGAGCGTGAAGCCAAAGTTTGTGTCGGGTTAGATCATATGTTGCTATGGTATCACCTTTATATACTGTAACAGCTATAATATAAGGCATATGATGAAGACTTATTGTATGCACATTTGAATGCTGAGCTCACATAACCCCGTAAAAACCTGACTTGAGTCAAAAGGGTAAAAGGGTCAAAAGTCTAAAATAATTCATAGCAAGTACTGGTGCAGCAAATGCCACTTTAGCTATGCACCTGCTTTGACAACTGAAATGTTGATATTAAATAAGCACATTTTAATTTCAAAACTAAATACAAATATTTACTGATTTCTGTCTTTTCAATCTAACGATCTAAAGCTATGATTGGTCCAAAAAAATCTGGCCCGTCCCCACATAAACCGGCATAGATTCCTTTGAAGTCTAACCCGTGCCAAGACCATGGCAAAAGTTTTGGACCTGGGGCAAATTAAAAACTAATTTCATATGCGTAACAGACACTGTCTCTGACATGCACCTTCATGGTCTGCATTTAAAAAACTTAACAACAACAAACAAACAAAATAAACCCCTGGGAAATTCACGCGAACCTGCTGAAATTCTTAAAGCATGATGTTTAAGCCTCTGAAACCTGGAGCGACATCGCTTTTATTGTGCTGCTGTCAGATGCCTTTCACAAGTATTTAAACCTTTGCAAATTGGTGCAATTTCTTTCAAAAACACTGGAAAAAAGGCAATGAGCAACTTGGTAAGAAAATCATTTCCCATGTCTAGGGAAAAAAAGAAAAAAAAAGAGAAAAACACTATATTTATTGTTATCATTAAATATAGTATTGAAATTAAATTCTTCTTGCTAATTTTTGGGTCATGTTTTATTTCCTCACTCATTGCCTTCTTCCGATGTTTTTGAAATAAATAAAGCTAATTTACTCAGGTCTCAAAGGGTTAAATGACGATGAAATGTTGCATTTATCTATCCATATTTTTTTTTAAATTGTCCGTTAACCAACACTGCAGGCTCATGCAGTAGGGATTTAAAGACCTAAAGCCAAAAGTGATACCAGTCTTTTCTCCAGCTGTCAGCCTCGCTGTGGAGTCATGTCATGAAAGATGCTCCGCCTGAGCTGCAGACAGTCGACTAGTGTAATTACTCTCACAGAAAACCTGTCATGTCAACAAAGTGTGCCGAGTGTCTTACACGCCATCATTCCTCCTTGATGCCAAGCCTGCCGCACCCCTCTCGCTTTTTCTCAGAGAAAGCAAAACCAGTGTGAAGGCGTGTGTGTGTGTGTGTGATAAATCACTTGTCGTGACTGAGGCGGAGATGCACTTCTCGTGGCTTGTTGCTTTGTTAAGCGTGCATACTGAATTATTTATGAGACAGAGCATTTTTCACGTCAAAGGACCTTTTACAGGTAAATTGTTGGGTATTTGCATGTGGATTAAACATATACTGTATGTACACTAGGGTGTCCTGCATATATGTGGAACTGATGTGTATATATCTCTGCAAAAAGCACATAATTTATTTTGCAATAAACTTTGCAATGACGTAATAGTAGTTAGGATATTTTGAGAACATAGCATTTTGGAACAAGTGCTACTAATAATAATGTAGCCATGTGAATAAATCAGTGGAACGTTCCACTCCTTCTTTTGTTGATATTCATTGTTTTAATATATGTTTATTAAATAAAAAGGTGCTTTGTGGACACCAATATTTAGAAAACAAATAGGCCCATATAGTTGGAAACACATATCTGCAAAACAACGGGCAGGCATCATTTACAATCCCCATAATGCACTAAAAAGCCTATTGAGTCTCATCTAACAACAACACATGATGCAGACTGCCTGTGGTTTGGAGGTATTTACTGAACATCAAAAGCTACTGCAACTTGCTTTGCTTGGGGGCCACTTTTGCGAAATGACAGGAGGCTAGGGGCCAGCCACAACAGCCCCATACACGTTTCTTGAATTTTAGTATGTTTCTATGATTTTAGGACATTTCCTGGATTTGGGACGTTCTGAGGACATTTCTAGGATCTCTGAGGTGAATTATCTTATGCATTAGCTCAGTTAAAATGGCTTTTTTACTATACTGCGTGAACATTGCCGTCACCCTGAATGTCCCGATAAACCCCATTCAAAATCTAAAACTCTAACTGGAAAAAGAAAAGAGCATACAGTTCAAATATTTACACTGAACAGCTAAATCCCATTCGACTGACATCATTTTAAGTCAGTTACAGCTGTATGGATTACTAAGTAATGCGTTTCTGTCAAAAATTGTATTGTAGTAATTTTGCATATTGACGACTTAGATGAGCATTTGGCTGAAACGTGGTCAAAAGCTCCGGTTTTAGCGTGCTGGGTAGCTCACCAGGTAGAGCCTCATGTACAAAGGCTGTGTCCTTGCTGCAGCAGCAGGTTTGACTCCAAACTGAAGCTCTTTTCTGCATGTCATCCCCTCCTTCTCCACCTGTCACACTTAATCTTTCCGACTGAATAAAGGCAAAAAGCCAAAAAAGAAATCATAAAAGCTCCAGTTTCCTTGTCCAAAATGAAGCAAGAAGCCGTCACTTACAGATACACTTCATATTTTAACAGTGCAAAACAAAGAGCTTTGTGGGACAGAAGGCCAAAACTAAGATAAAATTATCAACTTTGGCCATGTTAGTAAGAGTAATGTGAGATTGCTTTACAGCAAAAACAGGAAGAGTGTGCTGTCCTTCCAGTACATAAGGGAGTTACAGCTATCACAGATTTCTGCTAACATCCGATGGTGGAAGGTGCGAGAGGAGGATGATAAAAAATAAAAAATCACTTACAAGAAGGTCTGTCCATTCAGAAAAGCAAATCCAAGCAGGGGAAATGAGTCAGAGCGATATCTCCAACAGGAAGTCGCATGATTAAGGAAACGTGGTCTTAACCAGAACCAACAAAACCAGTAACATCAGAGACTGAGACAAAGACTAACAACCATCTTGATTATGGTTTTAGTTTGTGTACAGTGATCTTATCAAAATACAACCGTTAATTTGAAGATGACTGATTGCACTGATGTAAGACCAAAAAGATGATTGTTTTGTTCTATAGCAGCCACATACCGTACAAAGTAAAACTACTAACACACACACACACACACACACACACACACACACACACACACACACACACACACACACACACACACACACACACACACACACGGCTCTCTGGTGTCCTGTCACTACCCACAGATGGTGGGGTTCCCCTCATTACTCGGGACACTTGCTGAGAGAAGGGGGGCGGGGACAGCTTGAATAGCCCAGGGGAGACAGAGAATCATGGCCGACATGGATTACGACAGAGAGATTAGCCCGTGGGGAGAGAGAGAGAGAGAGAGAGAGAGAGGAAGGGAAGGGAGGCAGAAACAGGCTACACAGGACCTTGAAATTAATGTGGTCCCTCTGGCTTTGGGCATCAGAAATGACAGACTCCTGTGTGAATGGCTATTGTAGAGAGGGATGTATGGTCTTTTAGGTGCTTAAAGACTAATAACCATCACACACACACACACACCTCCTGACTGCACTATAAAGCTGGCAGCTGCAGCGAAAAGAAAAAAAAAAATCAACTACCATCCTCATATACAATAGCACTCTTTGAATCTCAACATGTGCTCTCCAGTTTTTTTCTGGTTTTAGCTTCAGTCCCTGTCTTCTCAGCAGACTGAACAAAGGCTGCAGGGCTATCATACACACATTACAACCAGTGAACTAATGATCAGCAGAGCGTAGAAACGACAGTGACAAAAAGCATCTGCACCTGCACAAACTGATCGACCACTAATGATGAGATTACAGCTCTGCGGTGCAGCATTAAAACAACCTGGTGAGTGGGTCCACTCCACCAGAGCTGAATCCTGTGTCAAGGACACCCTCCTCGAGTACACGCCCACGTGATCGTGAAAACCGCAGAAGGCATATAGACCTCAAATCACATCCAACAAGTTTACATGTAAGTGTGCATCTAATGCAATTTGACTGAGATATTACTTGGAGGAATTGATTGCAGCCTATGTCTGTTTTAACCACTGTTAACATTTGCCAAAAATATTGTGCAGTCATAAGCTTTCATGCGAGATGATTATTTCAAATGCTTGTTTTAATTTCTCACAACATGCTAGGGCTGGTCGAGTTGATTCATCAACAGCAATCTTGATTATTCAATCACTGAATACACTTGTCGAGAACGAGACTGAGAGTTGAAAGTCGTACTAGCAGCTCTGAGAGGCTGTAAAATGAAGCCAACGTGGAAGTGACAAATAATGCAGTTCTTTAAATCGTTAACAATCCCCATAGACCCCCATGTTGAAATGCCCAACTTTACAGGATGTTTATAGCCATGTTTAAAAAAACAATTTGGGCCTTTTTAGCTACTTTCAACATTTATGACCACTGTACGGAGGTAATTTTTACATAATTCACCCAGTAACACGCTATTAAAGCTTAAAGTTATGCATATTAAAGAGCAGGGGTGTCTGAGTGACAGGCTGTCTGCGAGGCGTCACCACCGTCGATGGGCCAGATGCGCCCTTCGCTCCTCCATAGCACCAGCCTCTAATCCAAATATGGTCACTTCTGGCTCCAAGAAAATAAGATGGTGTCAAGCAAAATGCCGAACTCCAGGTTTCAAAATGGGAGTCCAAAAACCAACAGGTGACATCGCTACGTGGCTACATCCATTTTTCATACGGTCTGTGGTTATCACTGGTTGCCACTTAATGACAATATTGAATTTTAAGATAATTTCAGGTTAATTTAACTGACATTTTCTAGCTTTTATTTTAAGACTACTTAAAAAGAGAAGTTAGTCTAAGCTGAATATGTCTTTTAATTTGAAATGATGAGCTGAATGTAATGCCGAGAGATTACTCAACTTGCCAAATTAATTTAAATAGAAACATAATAAAAGCAGACTTCCCAGCATGCATCATTTGAGTGTTATAACTCTCCAGAGAGCCCACTGGGTGTAGTTTGAAGAAAACAAATGGAAAATTTAGGCTATATGTCTTAATTGCATTTTGGCTTAAGTCGTGGTTATTTCTCCTCATAACAATGAAAAAAATGCTATGCAAAACTGTGACGAAACTACAACAAAAAAGCTGCCGGTTCAACTGAAAAGATTATATGAGTTTTAATAAACTTGTTTTCTCAAGTTCAATGAACTTTAACTTTGAACCAACGATGCAACTTCAGTTCAGGCAACTTACATTTTTAAAGCAGCACTGAAATGTTCTTTTTAAAATGAACACAGCATAATATATTTGAACTCCACTGGTATTCATTACTTTAGACGAAAATGTTCACTGGGAAAAACAAGAACTACAATAACTCGTTTTGGTAGATTTTCACTCACAGGTCATAAATTATCATACTGAATTATCGCCCAAAGTATTTAAGCATGCAGACAATGGTCTCTCCACCTACACTCATTAGGCTCATTTTACTGCCATGATTCGGGCTTGAGCCTATAAATAACTATTCATGTTAGAAAATGTGTGTTTTAAGATCATAATGGAGCTCACATTCATTGAAGGAGCGCCGGGGCCACTTGCTGTAATCTA